>NW_015151177.1:326863-342763 GCF_000732505.1 Cyprinodon variegatus
ATTTGTCACTTTTTTATAGTGAACAGTGTTTTAAAATCATAGTTGATGGTAAAAAAAAAATACCTTACTAACCAACCAGCTGATTTTTCTTGTGTTGTTTTATATGCTGCAGAGAGGCAAACAGTGAGGCTATGTACTTATTTAATGATACAGTGTTTTGGCTGTTTTTTTTAATACAAAGTAGCAATGAAAATTAACCACACAATAATTTTCATTTTTTCATGATAAAAAAAAAAAATACAGGAAGAACAAAGAAAATCTTTTAGTGGCTGTCCATTTTAATAAATCTTAAAAACAAAAAAACAGCTGCTTTATTCTACTTAATTAACATTAGAACCTTTTGTTTTATTTTCCTGCTACAAGAATCTGTTATTGGTAACATATAATATCTGCATTGCTCCATAGTTCATAGCAGCAGCAGCAGCAGGAATCATTTTGGCTTTTCTTTTTTTGAACTATTAATTTGGGCATTGTTACTTTTTTTTTTAGTGAAGTTTGTGATAAAGTTAGAATTCTAATTCCAGGCCCATGCCTCATGAAATATATCTATATTTTCAGATTCTGGAAATAAAATTCCCACCAAAACATATTGTAAATGTCTTTGAAAAATCAATATATCCTTTTAGTTTTACTTTTAGTTGTCTAATTTTATTTTAATTACTCCTGAATGGCAAAAATCTACTGATAATCCTTGAATTCTTGTTGTTTTTGTCGACTGATCACTATATTCTGTTTGCACACCGGGTCCATTCCCTCCTTCCTCCTCGTTACAGTAAATTAAAATCCTCCTCAAATGTAATTGCTGACCACAGAAGTGACTTCCCCAATCCCATCAAGTCTTTAAGTTGGGTTTAACCAGCTAATCCGTCCCTGAGCGATCTGAATCTGGTCACCTCGGTTTACCCTGCTGGCTGCTTGCCTGCAGATCTAAAGAAGCGGATTTGTATTCAGGAGGTATTGTGTGAAAATCAGGCTTAGGAGACCCTGACCTTCATGGTAAAGATATTAGAATAGTTAACTTCTAAATGCTGCTTTAGCCTCATTTTTTAGAGTGGTAAAATATTACTGTCTTTTAAAATGCATCAGGTGTTCTTGGATTCTTGGAGTTTGCATTAGTGCACCGTTTTCAGAAGTGCAACAATCCTGTACGGAGGAATGTATAAGCTCTGATGATCTAAAATGTCCAGTAAGCACAGTATGTAGAAGGAACGTGGGCTGAAACAATCTGATTAATCGTGATTAATCAATTATTGAAATAATTGTCAACTAATATAGTAATCAATTAATAATCAACTGGAGTTTAAAGACTGTAAAACATGTCTTTAGCTAACAGAGCAACTCACTTAGAGCAGTAATTATATCAAAATTGTACAAAAATATGTAAATATTTGCATTTAAGGTATAAAAAAAAAAAAACATTTAAATTTATTAATATGCTCTATCCAGAACACCTCAAGTTGAAAAGTTTTAGTTTCACCTGGTTTAATTTAGTAAAAAATCTTCTTTAAGGAACCTTTGTTTACTGATTATTAATCGATTAATCAATTTACTAAGTAATCCTTAGTTGAAGCCCTACATTTCAATATTACCCTGGTGAAGATGTGTAAAAAGCTTCGAAAATAAATTTTATTGCTGCAGCAAAGTTTCACACAGGAAATATATTAGTCTTTAATTTGAAAAAAACAGAGGCCAGTTTTTCATAATTCCTCTTCACAATAACAAAGATATGAGCACATGAAATATTTAAAAAAGGAAGATGTGTTTTGAGCTTTACAAGATTTACCCAAATAAAAAAAGTCAGGAGAATATTTAAAAGGTGTAAGAGAACCAGAACTGTGATGGCCGAATAAGGATCTGTGTTTAATTTACCACCGCACACAGCGGGCAGGATGGTAAAGGCTGGTCACACCACTGCATCCCACTCTGCAAGCTTTTTTTAATCTTATCGCTACACATACGGTGAGCAGAGCGATATCTTTGCAGGAATGTGCCACACTTTACTCCTCAGTCCCACAAACTGAAACAATGTCCCGAAATCGACAATCGAAATACAAAGAAGCACTTCAGGTCATCTCTAACTTGCATATGGTGTTCTTAAAATACAACAGGTAAAGGATTATGATTTAAACTAAAATATCATGGAAAACCAAATTTAAAGAGTAGAAAATGTAGCCACAAAAGTTGTTGTGGAACGGTTTAGAACTTGGTAGGGCCAGTAAAGGGTGATTGTTAGAGAGGTGTTTTTGTGAAGTTTCTCCAAAGTATTTTTTCTGTTTCATAAAGAAGATAGCACAATAAGCCCTGGATGTATCCCTCCCCTTTGTCCCTCATAAGCATCCTGCATGTTCCACATTTGTTTTTTTAGAGCTTAAAGAGGATCTCCATTTTACTTTATCCATGATAGGAGGTCAGGATTAAAGAAAAACTGACCATTTACACTGTTAATTTAAATGTTTTATTCTTGATGTCCAGCTCTGCCATGCTTGATATATGTACACACATCGGTTTCCTAAACTGGCTGCATTATCTTGTATTTTATAGACTTTACTTAGTGTTTCCTCTCATCAGACGTGTCTCACTTTGATAGTGTGACTTTGTTCCTGTCTGAATCAGGAGTTAAGTCAGTCTGAGGTACAAAAGCACAGCAGCAGAGAATCCTTTCTGACCAGCACTGTTCATTTTCAATGTGCTCTGAGTGCCATGACTTTTTACGACGGCACTAAATCATGTCTGGTGTATTCAGCCTATTAACAGAGGAAACAAGCCATCATGGGATCACCAAGACTCTAAAAAAAAATTATTTTAAAGGAGCAATAATTTATTATTTTGGATTAAAAGAGATAAAAGGATAGTAATTCAAAGAACTGTGTCTTTTAGATGAAGTATGGTGTGAATTCACACATCTTCCTCCTGTGTGGTTCTGCAGTTTCTTTGTTTATCGCTCTTGGTGGAGTAGGTGATGTTTGATATTTTCCTATAAGTGATGAGACAGTTTTTCTTGTGTGTTTTGCATCTAAGTAGCTCCTCGAAGAGTTTCCATGGTTGCCTCGACTGCTTTTCTAATTAATGCTCTCTTTGGAAAGCCTGTCTTTGTAGATTTGAAGTTGTGGCGCATTATTTTCAGATGATGGTCCTCAGTGAGATTTTTAAAGCTTAAAATACTGGTTGATAATCCATCTTCTCTACATCATTCCTCATCTGCTGAGTTCATTCCCTCATCTTCGTGATGCTTTTCAGTATTGCTCTCCTCTCAAACAACCTCTAAAGATTTATTAGCAGTATTTTTCTAGCATAAGGTTCCACATGATTGAACTCTATACACTGAATGGTTGAGTTCTGATGCACTTGCTGTTTGTTTATCAGAGTTAATGGGGACAAAACAAATGCGGCCAACATTTCTAAGATTTTATTGAAAATGTTTTCCTTTCATTTTTCAATCATTCATTCTTCTTTGTCAGTTTATGAAACCACACAACGAAATACGTTAACGTTTGTGGTTGCTACATGACAAGAGTGGATATGGTTAGCCTGTTTCCATAATTTGTGAGATCGAATCAATATCATTCATTGGGAAAAGCTATAAAAAGAGTTTGTGAATATAATCTTAAGCTGGCCTGGTCTTGGTTAGAAGCTCCTTCTCTGAGTTATAGTTTAGTTGATCTAGTGTAGTCCATCCTTACTCACTGACTTGGAGGGATTGGATAAAGTGTTTGCAGTACCCCTCAGTTTTCATGCTCTACATTGTCCGACTTTTCCTTATTTTGGTCTTAATTCTCCCCTTACTCCATATGGCTCTCTAGACAGCTCACCTGCCGGCTGTGGCAGAGCTTTGTGGTGAAAGCACTCGGATCCAGCTCGTCAAGCGCAGCAGCCAAAGTCCTCAGGCCTGAGCTGTCATTTTTTTCTTCTCAGATGCCAGAACAGCTGTTTGTGCACCCCCCCAACCTCCCACCCGCTACACTTGAAAGGAAAGATTTCAGCACAGACCAACGAAGTTTGCTAAGATGTGAATCTGTAGCATATGCGTTTCTGCCTTAAAGTTGCAGAGGATCCTGGAAGAGTTCAGTTTGCCTCGGAGGCATTCGTAAATTGCACTTCTGAAAAAAAGCCAATATTGTGTTTGGGATGTGTCACTCATACTGTAAAATTCAGAGGACGTGTGGTTGTTTTTCCCACTTGCCTTTTTTTTGCAGCTCTTTGTTCAGTTGGCGCTCATTCATCCTGTTGTGTGTGCGCATGTATACATGCAGAGTGGAGTCATCACCTCGTGTTTGCCATGATTAGAGATGGCCTCTTTAATTCCACTTCACCACATGTTGGGATTCATTTGCGTTCTTTGTCAGGAGTTAATGGAGTTTTGAGCGGCTCGCTCTGAAAGTCTTTGAAGACACCAGACCTGATGATGTGATGTGTATACAGCCGCCAGCACTATTGCTTCTGATTGATTTGTTGTCGTTTTGGTTTGCTCTATTGTGTTTCTCTTCATTTTACTCATATTTGAATAGATTTCTGGATGAAATATCATGTCGTTCTTTTTTCTTCTTTTTTTTTTGCGAACTTTATCACACCTCACTGCCTGAATGAAGGACGACAGAGACTTTTCCTCTGTTGCTCTTTTCCCTTAACATGAATACGAGGATTGTAGTGCTCATTTCTTCTATTTATTTGTTGCATAATTGTAAGCAAAGTTCAGTTTTTATTAGCAAACTCTAGGATTTCAAATATTAAAAATAATGTTGCCCTTTTCAAAAAGTTGATATTGAGGTTTTAATAGTTAAACAAGCAACCACTTTCCTAGTTAAATGGGGAGACCCTGACCCTTCCATCCTATTTATTGCTTTGATAATATAATAAACACTGAAAAACTATATGAGGCAAGATACAGTGCTTAGATAAGTGTTCAAAACCTCTTATGATTATTTCTTTACATTCTAATATGTTGTTTAATTAATTTATTTCATTCCACAACTTATTTATATAATAAAGAAAATCATTAATGAAAAGGAGCAGAAAACAATCCTAAACATAACATCTGTCCCTATTCTATTAAAACCGACCTATTTCTGTTTTAACAGGATTATACATATTAAAGAAACACTATGTATTGTCTATTTTTTAAAGTAGAACTAAGATCATATACGTTTTTAGAAAAAGTTTACAAATAGAGATGTTCAGACCTTTTTTTTTAAAACCACCAATTGAGCTGGAAGTCTTCTGTCCATAAACGTTTGTTCCCATTTTCTTTGCAAAATAGTAAAGCTATTTCAACGTAGCTCTGGCTGCAGGTTAACGTTGTCTTCCTTTAAGCTTGTTCTTCACCCATCGTTTCAAGTGTTTGAAACCCCTCAAAGATAGTTTTTTTTCCCATATTTATCTCTGTTTAGTACAATGGACCTTTTTATATAATTTTGACCAGCCTCCTGGATGTTGCTAAAGGAGGTAGAGCAGTAGACCCGCAGAATGATACTGCTTTTCAATGGTGTATATAGCATGTCTAGGGTAATGTGCTGTGTGTTTCTATATACTAATGTTTAACAGTTTGATCTGGAAGGTTAGTTTTGGTATCATCTGATCAGAGTTCTTCCATCCACATCTCCATTAGCCTCTGTAAGCAGGACGACTGTAAAAAGGACAATTTGTTATTGTCCTGTCGACAGTTTTTCTTGTGTGTTGTGGATCTAAGCAGCTTCTCCAAGAGTTTCCATGATTGCTTTGGCTGCTTTTCTAATTAATGCTATCTTTGGAAAGCCCGTATTTGTAGATTTGAAGTTGTGGCACATTATTTTCAGATGATGGTCCTCAGCAAGATGTTCAAATCTAAAGATACTGGTTGATAATCCATCTTCTCTACAAAGTCATTCCTCTGCTGAGTTCGTTCCCTCATCTTCATGATGCTTTTCAGTATTGCTCTCCTCTCCAACACCCTCTAAAGCTTTTTTAGTGGTATTTTTCTAGCATAAGGTTCCACATGGGTGAACTCTATACACTGAATGGTGAAGTTCTGATGCACTTGCTGTTTGTTTATCAGAGTTAATGGGGACAAAACAGATGCGGCCAACATTTCTAAGATTTTATTGAAAATCTTTTCTTTGCATTTTTTTTTATTTACTTTTTCTTTGTCTGTATATGAAACCAACACACAACATACATTAAAGTTTGTGGTTGTTACATGAAAAGAGTGGATAAAGTTCAAGTGGGATACTTTCTTTTTCTGCAGTGTTCTTAATTTGATGGCTTGGAAAGCTGTGGATGTTGAATGATATGTTCAGGAAAGTATGATCTCCCCATTACAGTCTGTTACTCTTTTGGGTTTGTTTTTTTATCAAAACATCTTTATAAACATCCAAATCTAAATACTATTTCAATAGTTTTCAGCAATGAAAGAAAAATCTTTCATATCTTAAGGAGAGAAGCTTAAAATCAGATCACTTTTATTAAGTTAGACAGAGAGGCGGCAGAAAAATGCTCGGCGTCTGAATATTGATTTTTGAGACTTCTGGTTTCACGCTGAGCTCCCTGTGATATATTTCCAAGAAATGAGAAAAAAAACTAAACTTGAGAATCTCTGCAGAGAAGAAAAGCTGATGTTTTCTGCAGATGCATTCATCATTTACTGTCACAAATGCACACAAGTAAATATATCCTCATTCACAGCACTGTGTTCTTAGATCTGACAATATATTTCAGTTTAATTGTCATATTAGACATTGATTACACCCAGGATAAATATGCATCTATTGAATCCTTTTTTTTATGTGGCCAGACTATCCTGTAGCAGTAAAATAGGTCTTCAGTTGTGTTTTAAATAAGTTAACCTCCTTCTATCCAATTTCAAGCCCTGGAGCAGCTCACAATTCTCTTTTAGTAATTATTTCAGAACAAATTAGTTTTCTATAGTTGCTTTTAATGTGTCTGAATCAGGCAAAACTGGAGTTAAGGAGTCTCTTGGTATTTACAGAGTGCAAAAACCTGTATTTAATTGAGCGAATCAATAAATGCTCTAATGCACTGTCAAAAGAGCTGGAAAAATGAGCGGTCTGTTCAGCTGAGCCCAGGTTTCTAGCCTTGTATCATTTATTCTGAGTGATGAATGTATAAATTTAAGGTTTTTAGAAATGAAAACAAGTTGTTCTGGTGGATTCAGCCCCGCAGGGGTTTTTGAATGGGAAAACTTAATGCTTTGCTTAGCTCCACTGCAGTTTCATGCATTTTAAGTTAGAATGGTGTGTCTTTTCAAATCAAAGCCCCTTTTCTACTTCATATATTTGCAAGAACATTATAATTTTTTCTTTTTTTTTTCACAACAGCTGTGATTCTTCGTGCAAATTGTAGAAATGTTCTAAATCTTTTAGGACATGCTTTTTTTAAGAATATCCTCCCATTTCTTCTCTCTACAAGCGACCCTTCCTACCTTTTAGTTGCCCCTCAAATATCACCATTCTACCTGTAAAACAGACTCTCAGTGTCACTGTTGTGAATCTCCTCCAAAGCAGTTTGGTATTTCTTCTACATCCCAGCACATCTAGATAACCTGGAGGGCAGGAATAAAGAAATGCTCCGAAAATTAGCATTAGTGGATATTTTACCCTCATTCCCCACAAATGAGAGCCAGACCATTAACATTTGTGTGTTTTCATTATGTAAATGGTGTTAGTACGTACTCACAAATTGCCAACAGGGAAGCAATAATTTTCTCCTAGTGATCATAATGTTTCCAAGTGCATCGTCTTGATTATGACACACTAATTACATATTGCCTCATCTCTGCTTCTGTTTTTTTTTTTTCTTTTGTCTTGCCCTACAGATTCAGAAAAACCAAGGATCTCTAATGGTAAGTTTTATTGCTATGGAATAGGATAAAAGAAGCCAGAGGTCTCCTTCTCTGCATATAGTCTGTCACTCTTGGTTGAATCTCTCATTTAGGAAAAAAACACACTCAGATTGGATTTTTGCAACAAATTATTAGATTATGCCTAAACTGCTGGTATTATATTAGGTGCTATAATGGAATAATAAAAACCTTGCCTTCCCTGAGCTTGGTGCATGTGATTAATCTTTTTTTTTTTTTTTTTATCACACAACTGATTTCCCTTATTGCTTGGAAATTCAATGCAGGCTAACGCTTTTTTTTTTTTCTCCCATCATCTCCTTCTGCCTCTCTTCGTCAGCCTCTCCAGTTACTGCAATGCATCGTTGATGAGGTGAGTCGTCGTCTTATGTGCTTCTGCATCTAAAGTCAGTCCTAATGGCCCGGAAAGCTTATATTTTGTTTCCTAATGAAGCAAACCACTCAGGCGGCTTTGCTCCCCATTCACTCAACCCTTCACCCTATGCAACAGCCTCAGGCAGAAGACGTACGCACATTACTATAGAGGCTGGTCCCGTCACGAGCGACAGACGCACAAAACACAGTTCTGGATTTTTTGGAATGCAGGAACCCAAATTACATTGATACAGGATTATTTTTAACTTTCTCCAGTAAAGAGGTAATTGTTGCCTCACAGGCTGAAGATGCAACTTTTTTTTTTTCTTTCCTGATAGATGCAACAAGAAAACGTGTTTAAGATTATGAATTATATGGAGAATTGAAACAAACTATTTTTTTTTGGCTATCAGATGCCGGTTCCCTTTTAAAGGGCGATGCAGCTGCAGACTGCAGTGATTTATGACCCAGAATCAAGCTGTGGAAATGTCCAGAGGTAGAGCAGTATTTAGCCATCCATTTTTCAGACATTTTTTCGGTGCAGTTGTCCTTCCTTTACTTTTTGTTTTTTGCAGGTTTTGTAGATAAAGTGTGGCCCCTATAAATAAACTTACAACTTCGCTTGAAAGTTTAGTTACCCTTCCATTAAAGACAGAAAAAAATGAGCTGCTAGTAAAATAAATTGAAATTGACAAAAGTAATACATAAAAGAAATGGAAATCATGATGTTAATTTAATAACTAATGTTGTTGTTTTAAATTGGCACCTGTTGACAAGTATGTTGGTGCACTGTTCATGAGCAAGGCACATTAATTTTTCTCGGACAGTTTGTTTTTTAGAATTATTTTCTTAGGCAAAACTTCTAGATCAAAATTTTATTTTGAGAAATTATCATTTAGTATTTTTGAATTATTAATTATTATTATTATTATGATTACTTTTTCTGTTTTGTGTTATTTGAATTACTAGTGTGAATTCATTATTTTCTTTATTGTGAGGATACGTAAACTTTCAAGCATAACTGTAGCTGATAAAATGTAAACTTTCGCAATAACCTAGATAATAAACTCTGAACCCTGAGTCTAGTAAGCCAAGTTAAATTTTACACATGAAAATCTTTCGGAAACCAAAAGACTGACAATATCTTAGCCGACAGTCCTCTTTACAATATGCATCCATTGAAGTCTGGATGATACATATTTTTCTAAAGTAAACACTTTATGAAATGATGCAATTTATAAAGCAGACTAACATACAGGATAAACTCACTTGAACAGGTTTGTTCCCTGATTTATTGCCATGCTGCGGTGCTCATGAATACTGTATGTAAGCAAACCCTGCATTTCATCATAACCAGCAATAACGTTTTCTTTTTTTTTTTTTTCTGAGCTTTTTGCTGACATTCCCTAATAGCCAAAACGCTCCTCCAGCAGCCACCCAGTGCCCCCATCACCAGCCATATTGCACATTAAACATACAGTGTCACTTGTCCTTAACTGCCTATGGATTGGCCTTAATTAATAATTAAATGCTTTTGGTTGTAATGGATTGACCTGGGCTGAACTGTTCATTAGTCAGCTAGACGTAGCGATCATTCAAACTATTTTTCCCGTGCCCTTTGCTGTCTCCATGTGAGGGGAGAGAAAACACAGTGTTGTCCCTGCTGGAGCAGCAGAGCCTTACTGTCCCTGCTAATTTGGTGGCTTCAAGGAAGACACAATAGGATAAGCTTTGTCTGGAAAGATTGAAATCGCTTTGAGAGAATTTGTATCCTGGCTAATTAACTATTTAGCTAAAGTACATTGGTAATTATTTGGGGAAATAGCAGTGTGTGGTTACCAGCACAGCCTACTTGGCTTATTTGTGCATTTCATATTAGGTTAAAATCTCATACAGTTAGATGTTTTAGGCAAAACATTTCTCTTCCGTTAATGGTTGAAATATTTATAAAAATATTTGGACAACTATAAAATACCAGCTTAGTTATGAGAACTAAAGTAAACTAGACTTAGTGAAGTAAATGTTTGGGACATCGTCCTTACAATCATACTTCCTCTGGTTTTATCTCTTTGCTTGCATGTGAAAAAATTGCAGTATGGCTTGTTTTCCCTACAAACCCTTGAAATGTCAGTTCCTCGCATCAGAACAGACAGCATTTAAACATGCTGCGCCTTTCTCCTGGAATAATCTACAAAATGATCTAAACTTCACTGATATTATTACATCGGGAGAAGTTAAAACGATTATAAAGGAATGGGAAACTAATACTATTTGTCAGTGTGACTGCTTCTAGTCTTTACGTATTACTGTACATTAAAAAATATATATTTTTTATTCTTTTGTGTATGATTCTGACTTTTATTATTGTCGCTATGTTGTCGCTGCCCTCTGGGCCGGGTCACTGTTGAAAAAGAGATTTTATGTTCATTTCAATCATCGATCTAAACATAGATGACAAAAATTTTTATTTATTTATTTTTACCTAGTTATATAAAGGAAATAAAATAAATCCTTCTGTTGTTACTCCAATCAGTACATGTTGTGGTTTGTGCTGGTTTTCCCCCTTTACAGCTTTAGAGCTAAATATGAAAATTCTAGCTTGCAATTAAAGCCTTATTCACCTTCAACTGAAGGTTTGATGGACTTTTGCAGTTAATTGGACCAGATTTGATCTTTACATCATTGTGTTGTTGTTGTGTTTTGTGTATTTTTTTCATCCAATTAATTAATTGCATTTTTACATATTTGATGTATTTTATGACACTTATCTGCACAACTTCTTAACCCTTTACAGGGCACTCCGAAATACTTTGAAAATCCAAATTTCAAGCCAATCATGTTATTGAAATAAGACCTCATTAGCTTTGTAACATTCAAAAAATAGGATATTTTGATGGCAAAAATTATTGTCAGTGTAATAACAAGAACCGCCAACTTGCCCGAATATATTAAGAAAAATAACAAAAGTGCTTCTATAAAATTGAAATATGAAATTATGAAATTCATGAAAAACACTCTGAGTAAAAGAAACACATTTCTTGATCCAACATAACCTTAGATGCATTAATGCTGATACTGGCACTTAAATTTTTTTTAGTTTTATAAAGCTAAATATTATTGTTAACTAGGCTTATTAACATTTTTACTTTACTTTTAACTTTAATTAGCTTTTTACCTTTTTTTCTTGGCTTAGTTTTTTGTTTTTTAACTTAATTTACAGTAGGTAATATATCATTCAAGGGCTCATGTAATTAGTCCAATGCAAAAATTAGATGTACAGCCATGTAGCAGTATCTTTGCTGAATACCTGATCTAGATCTTTTGCTTCTAGAACTCACTGAGGGACGGTGGGGGGACTCCATTTGTAAGGGGTATGCAAGTGATCAAAATTGGTACCTTGCCCTATAAAGGGTTAAAGATGCTCCAAGCCAGTCAACAATTTTGCCCTCAGTAGTTTTCAGACCTTTTATGCAGCGACTTTTGTTTTGTCTCTTTACTTGTTCAATCTTGGTAAGTTGAGCTATCCTTGTAATCCCAACATTTGTGTACATGGATTTTTGATACACCACTGTTTGAATAAGAATAGAGCAGCAAGGTGGAGCAGTTATGCTTGTGATGGCCTAGTAACCTGTTCATCCCCCACCCACCCCCCATATTGCTGTTGGAGCTAATCACCAGCCCTGCTGTAGCCCTGAAACATTACTATTAGCTAGATTATTAGATAGATGAAAAATGGATAAAAAAATTTATGTTTTTATTTCATACCAAACTAAGGCCCAAAATAAAGTTGTTGTTTGGTGGCAAACAGAAATTTAAGTGGGCCAATTATTTGAAAAAAACTCCTCTAATGAAATCCAAACAGCTGATCTTTTAAATAGCGGCTCAGTGTCTTAGTTTTCATTTTTCTTTGTAGGTTTGACATGAACAGACCATGAGAGTTGATGGAAACCATTTAATTTACACATTTTAGCTAATAATGCATCAAACAGGTTAATTCATTCAACATCTGATTAAATCAGGTTAGAATTAATGGTACTATTCAAGAGTTCACCACACATTTTGTAGTCAGTATTTAGCATTTGTTATGTCTAATTGCTGATTTTATAGTAATAGATAGTTTCTGGTTATCTGATTGAGATGGGAGCAAAGCACCAAAGGGAAAACAAGCATACTGTTATTGTTATACAAATAATTGCTGCTGTATTAACCTTTATGACACACTGAGAATGGCTCTCGTTTAGGACCACGTGTATGTTTAATTGACCTTAATTTAGCTTCTCTTCATTTAGACGGTTTTAGTGTATCCCTGAGAACCAGGCTCGCACTGTTGAGCCAAGGTCTTAAATTGGAAGTTCTCCGCAGTTGTTCCCGCCATCTGTCCACTGTCCTCGCTCATTAATGTGCTTCCTCTCCTCTGTTTGTTGAATAGCAAGTGGCTTTCACTGATAAAGAACTCCCACTTTATTTTCAAGCCTGTAATTACTGATCTAATTTTGCCTAATAATTGCTTCATGGCAATGACATGTATATTTACTTGTAGCCCTCGTAGCATGTGCGCTGTCTTACAGTGGAGCAAATTGACAACCAGAGGAATAATTTAAACAGACCAGTCACTTTCATCAGCCTGCTTGTCTTTTGTACCTTCGCCTGCTGCCACATCAAAGCTGCAGCAGTGCTGCACTCAGCTGGAAACGTGAATACATGCATAATGTGGTTGTTTCTGCAAAAAAATAAAAAATAAATAAGGTGCATTAAAGGTGCATGCAGATACAGGAGCACGGATTGAATCTACGCAAAGGATGATCTCACTTTCCTGTTCAACCCTCTTCACACAGTCTGGATCTAATTTTGATCGTGTTTCCAGACTGGAATGTCTGTTTGGGTTTCATATAGTGAGGCTTGTAGTGTGCAGTGCTCAAGGGCATTTGTTTGTGGGTGCAGGTTTGTGTGCTCGCTATGATGCATTGTTCATCCAAGCGGCGACACGGCTGTGAAGTGTTGTGAGATTAGGGGGAACCCATTCCTTTGTTAATTTAAATGGGTTCATGCATCATGCTTTGCGGGAGGCTGCCGATCAGAGCATTAAGGAATGGCGAACACAGCCCAGAGGTGTTTTTACAGGCACAGCAGGGTTTCTCTATTCAAGGGGTCTACTTTACGGCATTTGAATAAACGCCTGGTTGTGGATCCTGGCATTACCATTGTCTGCATGTTTAAGTCATTTGTATTTTTTTCTGTTGACCTCGTAGATTACAGCCTACTAATCCACCTACTAACTAGCTTAAATTCTTCAGACCTGATAAAGCTTCGATGCTTTTGTGTTAGGAGGAAGTGTTTCCTTAACTTCTCTATCCCTATATAAAATAACTGAGGTTGTTTATTGAAGCCTGATTGGTTTTAATATATCTTTCTACTGAAAGCATAAAACAAGAACTGAAGCAGAATAAATGCAACAAGATGAATTTACAGTATGATGTAAAGCTTGGAGAGGTAATCTGGCACAGTTTATTCAGCTTCACAGGTCAGAGAGCCAACATCGTGCACTTTCTCCTTTCCTTTTAATTTTATTTTAATCCAGACACTTTGGAAATAGTTGTAGCAAACTAATCAGTAACCTGATCTTATTTCCAACTTTGAAATTAAGTCAAATAGATTTTTATACATTTTGAATTTTCACATTGTGCACGGTTGTTTTTCGGTGAAAAAAACAACAGGATAATCAGGAACATTTTGAAACGTGTTTGACAAAGGAGGGCAATCTGTAAAAAAAAAAAAAGGTTTATCCCTATGGAAACAAAGGGTTGCAATGTTTTAAAGGGCTTAATATTTGAGAAAAAAAATCCTACATCAAATTCTGTCCTTTAGAGATGTAGCCTTGATTTAAATGACCTGCAGAGATTCACAGCAGCTTTTGTCAGGCTGGTTCCTTTATCCAGTTTCATCTCCCTCCATCCTTTGGCAGTTGGTTATATTTGAAACCTTACAGCCTCCTTAAATTCTCTCTGATTAGCTCCCTTTTTCTCTTTGTCATTGAATTGTAATAATATTGGAATTTTAAATCACTAAAAAAGTAAGTTTGTGATTAAAATAAAAAAAACTACACGGTCCTATTTCTGAAAATGCTAAATTCTTAATATTGCTACTAGATGTGTCTGAAGTCTGATACCAGAGTCCAAAGAGTCCAGCATTTTTAGGGTACAGGAGCTAAAATCTGAGTTTAATTTAATCAAGATTCTCTAAGGACACATATTCTGTGGTGATATGCTGTATTGGTAATAAAATAAAGACACACTGTGAGCTTTAGCTCTTTATTCAATGTAGCCTTATGTTTTTATCCTCTTTCACACGTAAACCGGGTTTTTGCATTTGTTTCATTACCTGATGGCACCTCTATCCCCCTGTGAATAAAACTCTAACTTTTGCATAAATATAGTATTATTTTACTGTGTTTTTTCCCCTTTTAGTTAAGAACTAGTTTGTTTCTTTTTTCAGTGTCCATGGTTTTTATTCTTAGACTATTATAACCTCTCTGCTGTTTTCAGGACAAATAAAGTAAACAATTTCTCTTCATTCTGATGTTCACAATAAAAAAAAAAAAATCCACTGATAAACGACCAGAAGATTTCATAGGTTTTTCCTGAACAAGTTCCCACATTAGTTTGCTGAAATCTTGGCTCATTCCCGGCAGAATTGATGTAACTGGTTCAGGTTTGTAGACAATCTTACTCACAGAGAACACTTAAGTTCTTCCCACAGTTTTCTACAGGATTATACGGTGGTCACTCCAAAGCCCAACCTTTAACTTTCTGACTTATATTGTAGATTCTCACAAAACGGTCTCTCCTTGATGTGGCCATCTATTTTTGGAAGTGCAGCTGCCAATTTCTGCAGCAAAACACCCACACAGCATGGTACTAACACCGCTAAATAATTTGAACGATGTTTTCAGGGTTTCAAACTTCCGTGCTTTCCTACAGCATTGCATTTGCTAACTTTAATAATTCTTTTTGGTGAGTAGGGGCCTCATTTTCACTGAGAAAGCCCAATCCTATCTTTCTATATTTTTACACTATTATTCTTTCTTTTGTGATTTAATTTTAAGTGACAGGCATCAGAAAATAGCAATAAATAACTGTTAATATTCATATAAACAAAAGTATGTATTTATATAAATACTTAAACATGTTTCCACCTCATCTAACTAATGATTTCTTTTTCAAACTCATGCTAACATGAGGAAACAGAGGTTTAAAAAAAGCCTATCTAGGTCTATTTGCTTGTATTCATTTCATCCCAAACAATAAATCTATTTAACAAAATACATTTCTATAAGTTTTAACAAACACACGCAGAACAAACCTGTCAGGGCATGTGCACTTGCCTCCCACCTGCAACAACACTATTTCACTATTTATTCTGGAGTTCATTCACAAATTTCTCAATCACATATTCCTGGACTGCAGAGGACACGGTTATAAACATGTATTGAAGAGATAATGGTGATCCGCAGCCACAGGTGGGTAGAGTACCCACAAATTTTATTCAGATAAGAGTAGCACATCATATTTTAACTCATTTGGGTGAGAAGTAGCCGTCCAAGAAATTATTCAAGTAGCAGTGTAAAAAAAAAAATACCCAAAAAAACAGTTGTTATGATAAACTCATAACATCTTATTTAAATTATTAAATTAAATTTA
>NW_015151177.1:343034-349858 GCF_000732505.1 Cyprinodon variegatus
TATATATATATATATATATATATATATATAATATGAAAATAATCTAATTGAAAAATAAGAAATACTTTTCCAAACCAATGTTCTTTTTAACATTAAACTTATAAACCCACTACCTCCAGTCACAATATTTACTGCTTAATGTTTTCATTCTTGACCTTCAAATATAAGAGGAGGTTCACCAGATATAATTGATTGATTGTTTGCTTTATTTAACAGATTCATGGCCCATGAAGAGATGATACACAACAACACATAAATAAATAAAAAAAATAATAATGATAAATAATAATGAATAGTGTAAACTTGTGTACAAAAAAAATTCTCACTTTGACATAAATATTCATTGTGTGTCATTGTTTAAAACAAGATTGTTGGTAATTATTTTATTCATGTAAGAATAGCAATATTTTACTAATATATTGCTCAAGTAACATTCAAAAGTATGGGACAGTAAAAGTATATTTCTGTCAAAATGTTGCTCTAGTAAATGTAGCTTGGTAAATGTAAATAGTTATTACCCACCTCTGTCCACAGCGCTTCTTTCTTTAGGTTTTCTTTTAATGTTAGCTGAATGGAAGCAGTGTTTTCAGGTGTGCCTCTATGTAAGGTTGTGAATGAACATGTCAGAGGCTCACAAAACATTTCAGCTGGGGTTTCCTTATTTTTTTTTTTTGTAGTCATAGTAATGTTTGTCAGTAAAAATCAGATTTTTAAAAAGGGTAAGTTAAAAAAAAATTATTGTCGTTAATTCAAATATTTTTTTAATCTGAATAATTTTTTTCTTTTCACAGGACCCTCCGGTACTTCCTGTTGGACAGTTCAGTGAAAAGTTTGTTAACTTCATCACTCAGTGGTGAGTCAGCGGCAGCTGGTGCCAAAGTTTTCATGTGTTTGAGAGATACATATATTTTTTTTTTATTATTTAGAACACTTTTGATTGGTTTTAATGATTTAATCACATAGGATCATTTGTGTATCCTTTGAGCAACATAATGCTGCCCATGTCTGGCTCTAGTGTGTTGGACTGAACAGTTCAAACCACCGCAGGCTGTATTTGTCCAGCATGAGCCAAAAGATCCTAAATGAATCAAGTGTTTTTTTTCTTCTATATAATACCATTAAAGTGCATGTTCCTGTGTGTGTTGACGTATTGTGTCGTAGTAGGTTTCAGAGATGCTGGCTATAAATTCAAAAGCTGTCCTTTTGACAGAGCCTCTCTAATGCAGGAGGACAAATCTCATGTTTACCCAGTTTGCCTCTGATTCATTAGCCACTTGTAACCTTTACAGGAAGACAAACATTTACATGCACTCCCAAACCACACGCATGCTCTGTGTACGAGTGTGTGTGCTCAGCGCTCACCAGCAGACCACGGCAGCTGCTGTTTGTCCCCCGTGGCGGCTTGCTCAAACAGGACACCTCTCTGCACAGGTGCTCCGTCCTGCCTTGCTGCAGCGTTTTGTACTTTGCTGTCTGACTATTCTTAGACGGTCACGGCCCTTTCATTATGATACATAAAGCATTTTCACGATTAACTGCACACAGTCCCCCGTGTCGGTCGTTCTGACGGACCGCGGTAAACAAAATATGGAGGACACGCACACAAATGCTCTAATTATGTGGAATAAATTACCTGTGTTGTACAGCTATTCAGGCTTACTTTTTTCAGCTTCTGTGGCATAATCGAGTTTTAGAAAAACTTCTTTCATAGATGAATTTATTAATGAAAAGTATGCATATATTAAAAGAACAAAAACATCTCTTTTCCGCTTAGAAATATGGCAATTGAAGACCACATACTCTCTGCTTCTATCTCTCTTTTCTTAGTATGCGGAAGAACCCCAAGGAGAGACCTGCACCCAATAACCTCCTGGTAAGTTAACCAGAGCGTGCTCTTAAATGACCTTTTGAGGATGTAATGTAATGTCGGTTTTCTGCTAATAAATTACATTAATGTTCATTCATTCTGATAAACATTCAAATAGTTTTACTATATATTACTATATAAACCATATATTTATATAATAGTCTTTAGGAAAACAGTTGTGCTTCTAATGGACTGAGGCATTTTGGGTCAAGGACCCTCCATCTTGGTAATGCTGTGTGGAGAAAGCTGGAATTAGCTTTTTGCCAACGTAAAGCGGGTCGACAGAAAACTGTTGGACCCTCTGTATTTAATTCAGTTTATTTGGTTTTACTAGTGAACCACGCCTAGATTCACAAGATTTAATCACCTTCGGTTTTGGATTCAAGACCTCAGAAAATTTTACTATGAAGTAAAGTAATTGTTAAAAAATTTTAGTAATCTTACCCTGATATTTGTCTGTTTGATATAAGGACACTATGTCTTTAAACTACAGCAATGTTGATATGTGTAGAAAGGAGGGACATCTGTTCCTATCGGTTCCTATCACCCAAAATTTGAGTGATCATGTTTTAGGTTAATCACTTTATGTTCGTTTTAGTCATCGATCTAAACATAGATTACAAAAATTTATTTTTAATTTATTTTTTTCAAGACCTATTTTGTAATTTAAATCTTATAAACATCCTATATCCTACTCTTTTAAACATTATAAAACCAACTTTAAACAAACATATATATATATATATATATATATATATATATATATATATATATATATATATATATGTGTGTGTATGTGTGTGTGTGTATGAGATTTTATATGTGATTAAATTTAGCAAAAAAAGAAAACAAGCAAAACATACCAACAAAAAATAACTTATATCCTGTCTAATATGCCTTTATACCTATAACCAAGGAAAGTTAAGTAGAACAAGTACAAAGATTTACAAAGTACATATAATATTAAAACATGTTTATTAATGCAAAAACAGAAAAAATATATATACGAGTGTCGTTCAATAAGTAATGCCCCTAACCCACTTCCAGATGTTTGATCAAGCTGAAATTTTGCATTTGACGTTATTTAAATCTGTATAGATTTAAATAACAGCTACAGCTCTGAACCATTTGTGGTTACTTACTTACAGATGTTTGAACTGAGTAAAGTCTGAAATGGAGTTGAGTGTCGAGCAGTGAACCGGTTTTCTATTGGAAAGGACTCACACCACGGGAGACTTTTGATGAAATTAAAGTAACCATAAAGTCAATGGTGATGATGCCCGTTATATGATCTTGCAAAAGGTTTTACAAGGTTATATTATGGGACATTATCAATATAAGTTACTTTCATTTGATTAAAAGTCTCCCGTTGTGTCCGTCTTTTCAAATGCAAAAAACTCAGACTTGACTCAGTTTTAACACCAAGAAATCAGAAACCACAATTAGTTCAGAGCTGTAATTTGCTATTTAATCTATAGAGATTTAAAATTCTTCACATGCAAAATTTCAGCTGGATCAAACATCTGTAAATGGGCCAGGGGCATTACTTATTGAACACCCCTTGTGTATATATATATACACAAACATATTATATTGGACTTGAATATACTCCAATATAGTCTATTTATGCTTAAATTAACATGTTTTAGAATTACATCTACTTTGTAAATTTTTGTACTTGTTCTACTTAACTTTCTCTTGTCTTGTCTTATGAGAAACAATTTATCACTGATGAGATCTGTCCTTACATGCATTAATTTAACAAAGATTGGACATGACTTTGAGCAAACTGTGAAAATACATTCAGAATTCAGAAAAAACAGCTTTTGATTTACTCAAAGCAAACAAATATCTGGAGATGTTAGAGCTTAATACTTCATAGCTTAAGGTTCCATTAAAGTGTCAGTAATCTTGGTTATTCATGTACTGACAAACATTACATGACATGCGCTTGTGTCTGGCAGGAAAAATAAGTTGTTAGATAGCTGGTTTAGAGCTGCGTTGTCATTTTCTAAATAAAAGAAGTGACTTTACCAACAGTTTGAGTTCTTTCTGTCTTGTCTGACAGCTTAGCAAGCCAAGCCAAGCATCTCTGGCCCCGCGTGAACTTGACAGGTTTCTCACTTCCAGCATTAGCACACAAGGCTGGACATTTACACTAACGGGCTTTTAAGAGCTGAAACACGGTCAGGATCCTGCGTTAGGAGCAATGACAGCAGCTTCCAGGCCCTCAGAGAAATGAGTGGTGAAGGTTAACGTTGTGAGGACAGAGTGCTGCAAGGTGTGAATGCAGAACTGCTAACAGAAGGCATGTTCTCAGTCTCACACCACAAAGGAGGAGTGAAGATCTCAGCTGGTTTCTTTTATTTTCTGCATTTCTTATTCATTTCTATTCAGAAACTTTCCATCATAAAATAGATGTCACCTCTGGCTGTCCTCACAACCAACAACCTTTTAGTAGGGTCACTTTGAACCCATAGATAGTTCACCGTTGAGCTTTTCTTTTTCTTTGTTTCGCCCTGGATAGAGTCTCTGGTGCCCGTTTGTCTCCAGGCACAAGTTGTCCACTGTCTCTTCTTTAGTATGCAGAGTGTCAGATACTGGACCTGTGTGTGTCTTAATATTCTGTTGTTTCTATTTCTATTCACAGATTCTCTGTCCTTTAAAGCTTTTCAATGCTTTGGTTTCTTTCAGCCCATTCCTAAAGCTGATTTTAGCTTCTTTTTCACCTCCATGTTCTCATTCTTACACACTTTTCTGTGATCCCTAAGCTGTTTTTTAAATTTTCTTCGTTTTCTGTATTTCCGACTTGGTCTTTCCCTCCATCCTTCTCATCGTCTTTTTACTCTTGCCTTTTTTTCCTTCCTGTAGGCCTTTTTATTTCTTTTTCTGCATGATGAAGTGAGATATAAGGTCACGGATGCCTGCCTTTGTGTCACCACTGTGCTGATTGTCTTCCTCTCTCTTCGTCTTCATTGGCCCTTTCCTCTCCACCTCTCATTCTACATCTCCATTCCTTCAGCCTCCTGAGTACATTAAAACTCTTTTCCTATTCTATCTGTATGTTAATGCACTTGGTCACCGCTCCCCTTCTCTCCTGTGGCGCACAAAAACTGTCCCCATTTACTCTCACTTTCCTTTCTCTGTGGAAAGTTATGCAGAAAAATCACACAATAGTGCAGACGCTGAGCAAATAATGTTGTCTCATGTCTGTAAACACTCACCTTCTTGCTGTTTGTTTATCATTAGCATTATTCTCTCCTATCTTTGGTGTAGGTTTTCCCTTATGTTACCGGTATGTCCCATTACATGCTCTTTCACAAAAAGCCTTTTTTTATCTTTTTCATTAAAATATCTCTGTCCTAAATGAAGTAACTATTGAAGGGATATATGGTATTTGCTAACCAATACAAATGTATAAAACATGGTATATCTACTGTCCTGTAGGTTTTAGATGCATGTCTACTCTAACAAAGGTGAATCAAATTAATAGCTCAGCCTTTGCCAAACTTGATGACTGAAGAGGTAATTCAGTCATTAAAATTAGATGTAATGGAGCCGGGATGCCTTTAAAATCTGTGGGACAAAAGATCTTGAGGACCTGCTTTGGAACTTTAAGCATATTTAAATGTTGTAGTATTAGCTTGATTTGAGATATATTAAATAATTCTTTATAGGTCAATATATTAGGAGTGTCCTTATCCGATATCATTATCTGAAATATCAGCCATATCAGCCAAAAAATGAATATCGGAATCTATCGACTTGCCTCTGAAATCTTCAACAAAGATTATGAAACTGTTTGGTGAAAAGGAAATGGGTCAGTTCTTCTACTTGATGTTAAGTATTTTTTATTTGAAAAATATCACCTGATAGATTTTATGTAATAAAAGGATGTATAATTTGCATTATTGATAGTCAATATCAATAACGTATCAGAAATGAAAAGGTTGAATCGGGACACCCCTACAACATACAACACCTGGTGTCTATCAGTGCTCCTTCTAGTCTGCCCTGCTCAAAGACCTGCATATGTAATGAGAAGGTTGGATCCGTTACTGAATAAGTCATGTGACCCAAAGTCACAGCTAACTAAGCCAAAGGTTGTTGTTGATTTCTTTAACTCCCAGCTCAAAGTGGTCTGCTATCAGATTCCAAAACATGGGAGACCTTCAGAGGCACTAAACCTGGAAGTTACAGGTCTAGCATCCCTAGTGGCTAAAAGTTACTAAATGTTACTTTAATAGTGTCTAATTTAAGATAAAAAAAATATACACTGATACAAATTTATGTTGTCCTGATAAAAATCAACAAGTGCTGTTTTTAAACAGACATTGTAACAATTGTTGCCTAACTACTAAAGCTTAGACTGGATGCATGAGAAGCTCTTTGTTTGAATAGTGATATACAACCTATTAAATTAGATCTCATTTCTATCAGAAGGCTATTTTTCTGAAGAGCAATTTGTCATTTCATTTGGCAATCTGCATTTTTTTTTAAAGTTTAAACTTAGATAGATAAAATATGGCTTAAAAAAGCAAACATGAAAGGGAGGCTGGCAAGTAGTTTTCTTTATGCCCTCACTCTGTTAGTTCATTTTAAAATGTCCTGAAAATATATATTTTCCAAGCTTTATATCAGTCTTTGTATAGATACTAAGCACTACTCTAACTTATAGCAGCGTAGAGTCTTCATTCTAAATCAGATTCACTCCTTGTCATACATGTGGAGTTGCATGTAAAATTAGTCTATAAATCAACTGAACTGACTTTCAGAAATCTGATGGTTTTAGGTGTCTATTGAAACACAAGTGTCACTCTGTTATTCAATACCTAAATTCAAACAAAAATAGACTCAGGATCCTTCTTTAAAGCTACAGTGTGTAATAATTACAGGGATATACAGTCAGAAATGTAATATATTATACATAACTATGTTATTTATCATCATCTACGAG
>NW_015151177.1:350163-352765 GCF_000732505.1 Cyprinodon variegatus
ACGTTAGATGTCGCTAAAAATTACACACTGTAGCTTTAATGCTTAATTAGACACTCTTGAGGAAATTAAGTAAATTGTCATAAATGGATGGACCTTATATGGTCACACTGACCAATAGGCAACTCGTGGTTGAGAGCAATGTTGTGCATATCTACATGTGAAAGGATAAAAGCTGGAATCAAACAGAAATACAAGAGGCTTACTGCTCCCTCTGAGCAACAGTCCCCTCAGAAGTGCTGCTTTTCCTCTTATTCTGATAAATGTTTTATTGCGGACACCCTATCCTGTCATCACAGGCTAATGACATTGATGAGTGGAGGAGTCTTTCCGCTCACTTGGACATGCTGCTGCTATTTGGTGATCACCTATCCTCTCTGAGGTTTCCTGCTTTTGTTTGGGATCAGGCTTTGTCCCCGCCTGGGCATTACTAAAAGTAGTTAAATTAAGAAATGATTAACATTTTAAACATTTGTGAAACAAAATAAAACACTTTGTTTACCATCTCAGAGTTAAAAAAAACAACCACCTTTCACCCTTTCTGTGCTGTTTTTTTCAGCATCATTTCACCTCTTGCTTCTCTCTTCCTTCCTGTTCCTCAGCAAACAACCTTCGCCTTTTAGCACCCTTGTAAATGGAGCCCTCCCATTATTTAGTTGCCTATTCACTGGCCTCCATGTTAAGGCGCTTACAATTTCTTAGCCCCTTTCAGCCCCAGAGACGCCAGATGAGCCCCTCAGTTTTTCACAAAAGAACCCCCTCATGTCTCTGACTTGTCTCCAGAGTCATTTGGATTTACATAAACACATATTAATGGAAAAAAGGGGAAATAATAATTTTCAAGCTGTTTGTCACAAACGCAACAATGGAACAATGTTAAACAGCCTCATCCAGTACACTAGAAGTTATATATTTATGTGTGTATATATGTAAGTAGGTGTTTTTATGAAAATTTTGAAGAGGGATATCTGCAATGAGTTTTACATTAAAATTGTTTTAAAACTTTTCAAGCAGCCTCTCTAAAAGAAAATGAAGATGTTGACATCAATACATGTGCAAAAAGGCTTTTCACATACATGCTTTTATATCATTGCACCTCCTGTGCCTAAATATTGGTGTTGTCTCCCCCATAAACATCTCTGTCAGGGCCTTCGCTGACGCATGTTTTCACATTCGTCCCCTGGGATTTCATTGATGTAAACCCTGTTGCCGCTTTGCCTTTCTGCAGTTATTTCTTTTCTGTACTATATAGTAGCTGGGTTTACGGTCACATTAAAACTATAAGGAAAAATCCACATTTATAGTCCCTGTTAGTCTGAAGTAGTTGAGATAATGTTAAAAATATCAACAATGGCACAGAAGTGATAGTTTGGTATATTCTAAAGCCGGAGATATACTGTACAATTTTTTGTCCTTCTTGGGCTGACTTTCCAGTCGTGCAAAATTTTTCGATTGGCCCGACTTTCAGCGTGAACGTGAGTTGTGCGTAGATTAGTGTACAGGGGTTAACGAGGGGCGATCAGACTCTCACGACCACCTCCCGATCAGGAATTGTGGCAAATCGCTCAGTGTGCATGTGCAAACAAGGATTCTTCTTCTTCCTCTCAGATGAAAACACAAAACC
Source organism: Cyprinodon variegatus (assembly GCF_000732505.1). Classification (NCBI taxonomy): domain Eukaryota; kingdom Metazoa; phylum Chordata; class Actinopteri; order Cyprinodontiformes; family Cyprinodontidae; genus Cyprinodon; species Cyprinodon variegatus. The sequence goes on from NW_015151177.1 coordinate 351,785, forward strand.
ATGAAGGGGTGCGAGTGAAATGGAGTTCTTTTCATAAAATTGACAGAACGTAGTAGCCACGCTTGCTCAGCCATGTTTTTCGAAATACGTCGCCTTTTCTTTTTAGGGCTTTCAGCACAAAATTGCACAAATTGAGTCCAAGTAGCACGATCTCACTGCAGAGCTGAGTCTGACGTGGTTTTTAGACGTACAGTGTGAGCAGGTAGATCGCCTCACAGCGTCAAGCCGCACAATGTTAGAACATACATCATGAGTTGTGAACTCACACTGTGCGATGAAATCCTGGAGTTTCGTCGCACAGTGTGAGCTGTAGCTGTGTGACTGAAAAAATCACACAGTGTATGCCCGGCTTAAAGAATTATTGTGCAAATAAAGCTCAAGCTTCAAGGTAACTCAAATTGGATTACCTGATTTGACATAATTTAGACATAACAATCAGCAAACAATCCATTTGGGAAAATAGGGGGAAAAGTCCAAAATTCCTTAAAACCACAGATGTTTTTCAGGATTTCAGCATTGCAATACAGGCTGCTCAACAATAATTGAGCAACATACATTAGTGACTTGTCAAAAATACATTTCTATTTAAACAATGCTAGGGAACACTGGCAGCCAGAGAGAGATTTTATTTTTTCTACAAAAGACTTTTACAGTAAATACAGCAGTGATTTGTGCTATTCATTATCTGTGAAGTGGCGAAGATAAAGAGAAGTACTGTGAAGATCCCAAGCTACATGTCTTCCTCCAAGAAGGAAGTGGTAATCAGAGTTGCTCTAAGACAGAAAGCTAGCACTTTTACTTAGCAAGAGACTTTTGTAAAGCTGATGCATTGTTTCGTCAATCAAACATATGAATAAAAGGCATAAAATCCTCATCTTTTACCTTCAGTACTATTCAGTTAGATTCAAGGATTATTGGGGTGCCAAGTATTCAGTCATTGTCTTTCTAAAGAATTCAGGAGATCACATTTAGGCCGTTTCT
>NW_015151177.1:354027-360707 GCF_000732505.1 Cyprinodon variegatus
TGTGGTTAGCCCTGGCTGTTGTTACTGTCGGAGCTCTACTGGTTGCCGCGGTCCTCTCAACTTCGGCAACATTTTGTTAAATTACGCATTAAATGGACCATATAGTGACGCTTAACAGTATATTGTTCTTGCCTCAAATGACCTTAGAACGTATTGTTATTGAACAACAGCAACAGAAAAGAGAACTTTTAACCTGATACTCTGAGCTCTGTGAGTGCTCCATTGAAAGGTGCTGCTGCCGCGGTGCATGCTGGGACAGCTTTCAATCTGAAGAACGGACAAGTCTGCAGTGATGCATGCTGGGTAAATGGGGAGAGGCGAGAATCCAGGGACTTTGGCCGTTCTCGGTCTGCTGTTCTTGTGAATTGAAACAGTACTAGGGCTGAGGCTGATGACGTTTCACGAGAAATGAGAACGCACAAGTACACATATTGAGAAACGGCTTTAGTTTCAATAAACTACAACTCCCCCCTCCAATGTTAGTGCAGGGTAACTCTTTGTGGTAACTCTCCATTTTGGTCCTCAGCTTATTTCAGCAGTGAATCTGTGAGTTCTATTTGGAGCAAGCTTTTTCTTTTGTTTCGGTGGGTTGTCTACATCGCCATTTTTGTGCTGATCCATAAGCTGAAGGAGCACCAAGGCAGAATACGAAAGCCTTATTTTTTAACCCATGTCCATAAATAGCACGCTATATAAACACAGAGGGATTATATATCGCCAGACGTTACACACACTGCTAAAACACAGAAAGGATTACTTCTAATGTCAAACCTAGCTGTTTGCTCAGTTGCCTATTCCAAATGTAATTCCTCAAAAGATTCCTGTTCACTCACCACTTGGTGAAAACATGTTAATTAGATCTGCATTGGTATCTTCTTTATTAAATAAGAACATAAGTGAACACTGCGCTTAAAGCAGGGGCAAAAAAGCTACACAGAGAGTGAACGTCATATGTTGGTGATCAAGGAAATTGATCTCTGAAAATTCACCTTTAAGTCACAGATTTTTAGTCATTGAGGGTAAATGACATTTTAAGACTCCTCAGTTAAGTCATCATAAGTTGGACTTTATACATAGACTCACCTTCTAATATCAGCAGGTTTCCAATGGGATGTGGTGATTAGCATGCAAATCTGTAAAGACCTAGTTATTCTATCTACCTCTTCACCTTTTCCTCTCACACACGCACACACACACTCTGTGTTATCTCCAACACCATTCTAATGAGGTGATGACCAGTCTCTTGTTCTAATTGCCCTGGACTGCTTTTAATTTCATCTGTGCTTATTAATCATGCGCAGAGTTATTTAAAATCGCATAAATTAATCTTGGATTACACAGACCCTTCAAAGGCTTCAAACAATTAAAGTGTTAGGTAGAATTTCCCCTGGGTTTGGGTCGTTTCCTTTTGAGTAGAGCAGTTGCAGGTGATTATCCCAGTTTGATTTGGCAAGGCGGTGATTAATGTAACTTTTAAATGAATCCTTTTCCCATCTCACCTCTGACCGCGGTTTAATACAGCGGAAAGTCGGACACCTTGAACGACCTAATCCGACGAGTGGTTATTCACTCTGCATTCATAAGTCCTTTAATGAAGGTTTCCAACTTAATTTAAGGTACAGGTGATTTAATTACTACATGATATGATGTGTGGTTTTGAGAGAGGAAAAGAAAGAAGGTTTTGGACTTTACAGTCCAAGGTTATTTACCCTGATATAGTTTCTATTAAAATATTTACAAACATATATATTGTTATGACAAAGAAAACATAGGAAATTAAACGCAGGAATGGAAAGATTTTAACTACTTTTTTCATCTTGTTAACGTTTGCTTTGACTTCTAGAGCATGGCAGCTGTTACAATAATGTAATAAGGTCTTGCTTCAAAATGTTTTTTTATGCATAGATTACCAGGACCAGCCACCCACACATTTTAAAACAAAAACATTTTGATTTATTATTTTATTGAATAAATGTATACAAATTTGACCAAACCCACTAAATTCCTCTGGCTTGAATCTTCAAATATACGATATGACAGAACTTCAACCAATATGAGTGAATTGTTTTGTTAAAGAACAATGTAAAGACAGATTGTTTGGTCAAATTTTTTAGAAAAGGCACCCTGCTAGCTGTCACATTTTCACTGCGCTCTCCGTGGTGCTGAAAATTATATTAAATTTATGTTTGTATTTTTTTGTTGCTTCCTGATGCATTTTAACTCTTTAGGCTTAGGGGGTTATTTTACAAAAAGAAAAAAGAAATTCTTTAATATTGTAACTTCTAAATGTCTGTTTCAGTGTTCATTATTGAATCAACATTTACTGCTTGTCCGATCTGCAATTGAAATAAACCTGCTAAAATCTAAAAATAGTCCTTGTGATTTTCCTTTATCATGATATCTCTGTCGGGGGCTTCAGCCTGGGAGCACTTCCTCCACCTTGTAGCATGGTGGGGTGTTTCCTCCACCGACAAGGGTGATGCTTTGTATTCCTCCAACCACCCACCCCCCTGATCAGAGCCATATGCAGGGACCAAAAAAATACTGAGGTTAAGAGTCAGAACTTCTTGGGTGCTTCAATTGCATGCTCATCCATAATGTTAATTCAGTTATTTAATACACAGTCTGTAGAAGAAAAAAGAACATTGTTATGACTTATAAAGTTGATTTAATGTATTTTTTCTTTTGAAGTCTTTATCTACAAGTGTTTAGAAATGTGTCACAAAAGACATTCCAATATAATTGAAATGAGATTTTTCACGTTTAAACTATTATGTGGATGAGTGCCTAACCTGTTCACTCTTGGTAAGGACAGCCAGCATTTGAACATATTTCTCCTATGAAAAATAATATTGTGATTTATTTTTAGTTTATATCACAATTAAAGCAAAACATTTAGAATAGAAAAAAATACAGAGGACATAACCTCTGTGTCCTAATGTGTACTTATGGCCCTGCTAATTATCCATCTTTCCAAAGAAAGGCTAGCTGATCCTTAGTAACTAGTGATGATTCCTTTCTCCACCAGTAAATGCACCAGATCAGGTTGTCACTCCACAGTATCCAGGAAGCATTTCGATCTCTTGACTAGTATCCTAAAGGCTTCCTTCGCCACACATCTACATTTGGAAAATCTGTAGTCTAACCACCAACATGCCACCCACACTTCTCTTATCTCAGCCTTTCTCAAGGAAAGAGATCATCTACCAAACAGACTCTAGAAGGAAAAATCCCACAAATTCCTGATTCTAGGATGCATTCTGAATATTTTAAAGAATATTTAATGGATTCCTAATGCTCTTACAGTGTTGTAAGTAGTACTGATACACTGGGAATGTTTTGTCACTTAAGCCGAATCTCTCAATTTATCGGTCTCTGTCTTACCTTTAATTGTATTTTACAGCAACACAAATTCGACCCAAATATCTGCAAAGTCCCTTGAATCCAAAAATGTAGCAATTTCTGGTGATTTTTATTTCAAACCCATCAAGCATTTCTTAAATTGAAATACAGATTCAAAAGACTGAGATACATCGACTTCATTTTGCATAAACATCCCTGTAGATAAAGTGTTTAGTTTTATTAAAATTTTGATGATAAAGCCTTTAGTCAGATCAGGGACTTTTCTCACCCTCAAACTTCAACCACCATGAAAAGCCACACGCGTTAAAGGCACATTGGTCTATTTTGACAGGCATCTTCATCCAGGTCAAACTCCAGCAGATTCCTCTGGCCTGTCAGGGTTAATTTCTGGAGCAGAGGCTGTGGAACTTAAATTAAAAACTGTCACTTGGGACTTTGCACTTATTTTGGTATCACTTGTTCAGCCCAGAGACAAAGAAGAAAGATTGATGAGGTGGATGTCCAGCTCTTAGAGGGGCACCCAGAAGCGTCCGCTATACATGTGTCTCTAACTGACACACATGCTCGAACTGATTTGCCAGTAATTAACCTCAGACTGTGTTAACCCTAGCTGCCCATTAGAAGGGCAAAAGGATTGATGGGGCTCGCACCAACCAGTCCTTCACAGCCTGTATGCTTTGTTCACTGTCCAAGCACTCCGAGATATGTAACCGTTTACTCTGTTGTTTTACGTTAATTGAGAGGTAATCCTAGCGACACTAGACACCCTAAATCTAATATAAGTGAATATAAACCTCCAAACATCTCCCTTCATAACCGCAAATAGAATAAAACAATACTGAGAGGGAAAAAGTAGAACATCACCAACAATGTGTCCTACTTTTTGTTGCTAATTTTACAGTCTGAACTTGTTTATTTGTTGCAGGTTTTTAAGTCCACAGTTTAAAACCAACAACAAATCTGCTGCCGAATATAGAAAATGACAAAAAGTTGAGTGTCCCTGCAGGGTATGAACTGATGCATGGACTATATGAGTGGATCCCTAAATAATCTTAGTTTTTAACAGCTACAAACCATTTTCTAGCTCTAATCCATGGTTATGGTTGTGCTTCCCCTTGGATACCAGTGGGCCTACTTAAAGGCTAAAGAAGCCTATAAAGGCTAAAGAAGCCTAGAAATCAGTCTAATATCTATTTTTCCCTCCATCTTCATCAATCATTAAGGACACTAGCATTAGACACTTAATAATGTTATAATATGACTCCTGTTTCTACATCCTCTAAATGTCCATTGAGATAGGCTACGTAACATGAATGTCCAGAACAGTGAGTAAAAGTCAGTAGAACATAAAATCTGAAAACTAATGAAGAATGTATGAAATATGCCATGTAATCCATGTTATGTTGTTTCCAAACTCTGCCAACCAGTTTTAGTTTACTATTGGCTTTGTTGCACAGCCTCATCGACATTGGCTGTGTCTCGACTAGGCCAAGCAATAGTCTTTGTCCTGTTTGCTCTGATTGATCTCCTTGTTAGAATCTAAACTGTGCACAACTGAAGTGATCTCTTGTTGTTAAGGACTGATATGGTGGAAATCAGTGCTGACAGGTTCATTTAAGCTGCCTGCTCAAACCGCTGCTTATGTAATTGGACATGGAGACATCTCAAATAAAATTCCTGGTCAGCCTGAGTTAATTTGTCTCATTTACAGCCTGCTCCCCTTTCATCCCTGACCTCTGGGTGACCTCTTTGACCCCTAGCTTTAGTGTAGAAAGTCTTGGAGGGGGATCGGGTGACCGGGTTTGCTCCGATTGAGATATCACATGTGACATTTCTTTTCCAGTCCTGCTGCAAGCGTACACCGCTGCTATTTGACCAACTTTATGAGCTGCCAGTTACCAGGTGGAGCATATGTGTTTTGATTTGTTTGCTCGGCTAATGAAAAGCAGGGGAAATTATTCTGACTTTAATTTTTTAAAGCTTTTTTTATTACATATCTCAGTTTTCAACCCATTACGGCTCAAGTAGGTCGTTAAACCCAGGATGTCGTCCATTCAAATCTGTCAGGCATTAATATTTAAAAGGTTTTATTGCCGTTCTTGTTTACTTTGTTTTTATTTTGTCAACATCTTGTGATCCATGGCTGGGATGGAACAAATGGCACAACTTCATACCCTTTTACAAAAAAACAACATAATAATGCTTGTAATAAAAAAATAATCTGTTTGATGATAAAAAGAAGTAATTTTAATTGTTTTATGGGTTTTTAAAAGTTGCAGTTGAGTTTTAGAGACTGAGGTAAGCAGGACTTTACTGAAACTTAGACTGTTAGACAGACCGAATAAGAGAAACCTGGAAAGATGATCAGGCAGAAAATAAAATGGTTTTGTGTCAAACATCGTTAGTCATTTAATGTCTGTAAACGTGAAAAGTGATATTTGGCCAACAAGTCAAGTACATTTTTATTTTCATTTAATTTCCTCTCTTCTGAGAGAACATTTTATTTTTTAAACTATAATAATGTTAAACTCCATAGAATGCAGGGAAACAACTGGTTTTAAAACCATTCGCTTGTTTTAAATATCAAGTTTTCTTTTTTATGGAAAGAGAGTGTGTGTACGTCTCTTATATGGGGAACAATTTATGCTGGAATATGGAAGGAAACCTAGCTGACAGAGGCAGCATGGTTCTTTGGGCTACATTGGATCCTGCCATTCATTTAATACCAGCTGTTGTTGCTCTGACTGTACCCTATCCCTTGGCAGGATTAAACTGCATGCCAGAGTGAAAAAAAATATTTAGGAATAAAGAGAGGGGGACTGGCTGCAGAGCTGCACTGTCAAAACCCAGAGCATTCAAGTTTATTTCAAGGCTTTCAAAGTAAAGCAATGTTAACTCGATGCTTTTAAACAACTTCCGGAATAAACTTACTTTCCTGACAGTGCAGACCCCATTTTGCAGGATTGCCACAAAGGGTCCTGACAGTGCAGGTTTGGGTCCTCCTGACAGAGCAGGTTTGGGTCCTCCTGACAGAGCAGGTTTGGGTCCTCCTGACAGAGCAGGTTTGGGTCCTCCTTACAGTGCAGGTCTGGGTCCTCCTGACAGTGCAGGTCTGGGTCCTCCTGACACTGTAGGTCTGGGTCCTCCTGACAGAGCAGGTCTGGGTCCTCCTGACACTGCAGGTTTGGGTCCTCCTGACAGAGCAGGTCTGGGTCCTCCTGACAGAGCAGGTTTGGGTCCTCCTGACAGAGCAGGTCTGGGTCCTCCTGACACTGCAGGTTTGGGGCCTCCTGACAGTGCAGGTCTGGGTCCTCCTG
>NW_015151177.1:360815-372355 GCF_000732505.1 Cyprinodon variegatus
CCTGACAGAGCAGGTCTGGGTCCTCCTGACAGAGCAGGTCTGGGTCCTCCTGACAGAGCAGGTCTGGGTCCTCCTGACACTGCAGGTCTGGGTCCTCCTGACACTGCAGGTCTGTGTCCTGACACTGCAAGTCTGCAGCCAGACTCTCTTCAGAATATAAGGAGATCCAGCCTGAACTTGGCCTCTCCCTATTCCCCACCTTAATCCAGTCAAGTATCTTTGGGTTGTTGTGGACAGGAAATCACTTTTTGGCAGATAGTCATAAAGTTAAGCCTGATTGCTGTTGTAGTTTGGGTTTATTTTATTTAGTTTTTTAATGTACATTTATTTCTATTTTTGCAGGAACATTCTTTTATCATCCACTACAATGATGGGAATGCTGAGGTCGTGTCGATGTGGGTTTGTCGTTGTCTGGAGGAGAGACGATCTCAGCAGCCTCAGTGACGGATCTAAAGTCCTTCTGTCGCCTGGACCTTTGGCTTCTTTTCAGAGCTTTCAGGCTCACATTAGTCCACATGCACTGATTTAATGACTGGGGTGATAATTGTTACATTATTAGAGAATCTTTATTTAAAATGATGACTGATGAGAAACGAAGGAGCTTATATCCTTGAACGAGGTCCAGACTTTCTACAGTCCAAGTGTTGATGCACAGCAGATCCTCCTTCATGTTTTTCTTCTTTCTCTGGAGAATCCAGAAATCTTGAGAACTGACTTAAAGAGTGCAGAGATAGTAAACAACTTCACAAAGGACTGCAAACGGCCGACAGAGCCGGGCTTTGCTGAGCACAGCCTTCAAGTGAATGTCAAGGTTTCCTCCTGTGAGTAACTGCCCCTCTTCTGTGCCTGTTTTACCTGTGCCCTTTTTTATTACCTCAGCAACTTTAAGTTGTCATTCAATAGAGCAAACTTTGCCATGAAAAAAATAAAATGCTCCTGTTTGTGCTACAGGATCAGGAAAAAAAATGTTACCAGTTAAAACCCATACGTTTGTAGGAAGAAGTGCCAGTTGATGCTTTTTGCCTCTCAGTGTTTTGTGAGGCGATGTTTCATCGTTAGCTGCTATGAAGCATACAGTGATCAGTGCCGACCTTTCTTATTGGTGTGTTTGTGCAACACATTTGTCTCTTTTTTGTTGTCAATAACCACCAACCAGGTGGAGGGCCTCTACTGGACCCGATTCCAGTTCTGTTTGTATCTGCACGGCTTTCTGAGGAGATGAAAGGTTGTTTTTATCTTATCTGCACATTTCTCACTCTTCACTATTTGCCCTCATGGCATTGGGTTTGTTCTTCTCCCTCCTTCATGGTGGATTTATTTCCTTGAATATGGTGAATAGGCAGATATGAAATGTTTAAAGAGTTAAGAGCAAAACCAGAAAACGAGGATGAGCTCCACACATCGGATCACAAACCATGGGATCAGTGAGATAAAGAAAAATACTTCCTTTAAACAACCCGGGTTGGATTGTATTTAGATTTAAGCTAGTAGGACCAAGGGACTGAAAGCACTGAATTAACTGTTTAGGAGGAACCAGTTTCACATTTTCTCTCACATTTAGCTGCTTCTAATTGTTTAAGTCACCAGAAGAGAACTTTAGACACTTTAAAACTTCAACAAAATAATAGATACCTTTGATTTATTTTCCTTCAAATTGAAACTTAAGGACCCTCATTGCACAAACAGTTCCAGAATATATAAATATTGTAAAGATTGCATACAGTTTGATGTATTTATAGCATTGATTCGTGTTCATTTTTATGATTATGACTTACAGTTTGTAAAAACCAACTTTCTTTGGCAATGTGAGTATGAAATAACAAGAAAGCCCTCGTAGAGAGGCAGACCTCTGCCAAGTAGCTCCGTTTGACTCACACCTTAAATTAATACCTGTTTTCATGATATCTTTCAGATAATTCCTGGATTGATCCGGATCATCACCAAAATTTTATTATTTGTAACCAGTCACAAAACTTTTTCTCTAAAAATTTCAGCAAAATCCGTCCATAACTTATATTATTTTTAAAATAGACAAACCAATGCTGATGAAAACAACCTCCTTGGGGAGGGATTTTTAGATGCAGTATTGTTGACCCATCAGACAGTCTGTTCTATAATGTATATAAATTATATACACTTAGAAATTATTCTGCATAAATGAATGCAGCATTATTTGACGGTTATCAACCTGAGGGTTTTCTTGGGTGTTATAAAAGTCTGGGTTGTTTTAATTGCAGCCTTCATCCAGCAGAACCTGCCTGTTTGCCATGACTGAAACAAAGAAGTGGCAGCAGAAAGTCCTCTGTTAGCCTTATCTAGGAGAGAAACACAGCTATACAGATGGACTCTGAGCCGTTCGTACAGTAAAACAGAATACACATAATTATCAACAGCTGTGGTCTGTGTCATGGATATTGATCGGACGCATATTTTTTTCCACCCTGAAGTTTTTCTTCCACTCAACTTTCCATTCGTTTGTTTGGATGTAACATTCTGAGAACAGTCGTCTTCTTTTTTGGTCTTTAGCTCAGAGTGTTAGCGACTTTCAAGTTAGCACTCTTTCTGATGATTTTATGGGTATAATTGGACTAAATATTATATATATGGTTTGAAACCAGTTAAAAATTTTCTTTATGACATAAGTTAAGAAAGGGAATTAAGAGCTTTATATTAGCTGGAAGTCATAATATGCACGATCAACATTAATAAAGATTTAAAATGTATTAGTCTTCGACTTAGTGAGTCCTTTATTCAGGTGTCACTGCAGTGAGTCGCAACTTTAAACAGAACAGGTAACATTTATTCGCCCTGTTACACTTTATCAGAGATGCAGACTCCCTCCGCTGCACCTCAGAGGGTTTTACTGAAATAATGTTATGAGATTTACCAAAACCCAAAGAGATCAGTTAGTATTTAGAATAAATTATATAGCAAAACCAAAGAGAAACCAGATAAGGAATCATATATTTATGAAAATGTCGTTATTGGCCTTCTTGGTAAAGGACAGGATATTTAGACCTAAAAAGCAGTTTAAGGTTTTAGTACATATGCAAAGGAAACATTGATTGAATTATAGACGAATTATATGAGCAAGAGATGTTCATCCTATCAGCTGGAAGATTTTGTGTTTGTTAGCGAGAAAATTCTGCTTTGTTTTACCAAGGATCTTGTTTAAATGGGAGGATGTGGAAATTTGCATTTATAAAGTATGACCAAACACACAGTATTGTTATTTTTAACATGCAAGACATCATGTTCAGTAAGGTAAGATCATTTTCATCATTTTTACACTGTTGAATAATACTTCTACAGGATAGTTTTTACAAGAATTTGAGGATCTGATGCAACTCCTGCACAGTTAATGGGTTAAAATCAGATCACAGCAACTTGATTTGGCCTCTAAATGCTTGACTTTTGTTTCCTTACAGTGTTAGAGGATGGATTTGATGAAATCCTGCAGGGTGGAGGATAATCCTCCACAAACATCTAAAGAGGAGCAGAGTTCCACTTTATCCACATAGAGGGCTGTGAGAGACTGTTTACCCTGTTACATTTCATTATCAGGCAAAGATAACTTCAGAAAAAAGTTGATTTTTGACAGAAAGCAAAACTATCCAAACCAAATTGGCCCTCTAATAAAGTAATTTACCACTAAAGCTGTTACCTGGATTGGCCCCTAGAACTGTGACTAAACGTGTGTGAAGCATGCGTTAGTCTTTGACATCACTGTGGGGAAGCTTTGATCATCTTCTCTTTGCAGAAATGTTTACATTCCTCCACATTGGTTTGGCTTTGCTCCTTAGTGTTCATGTTATTGAATTAGGTCTGTTTCAGTGTTTTCTTAACTCTGATGGTCTGGTGGTAGTCTGGCTTGGCTGGGGGCGGAGTTTCATAATTCAACTAATGATCCCCAAAATTTGGTTAATTACACTATTAAAAATGTAAAAAGGCAGCAATTCCTTTTTCACAGCACCAGATTGGTTTGGTTAACTTTCATTCCTTGAATAACATTTGAAACTATTGATTTTATACCTGCTTTATCTATCTTTTTATTTTTTATTTTATTTTATTTTTTTTATTTAACCTTTATTTAACCAGGAAGTCCCTTGAGATTGAAATCTCTTTTTCGAGGGAGACCTGGCCAAGACGGCACACCAGTTAAAATACAAACAGAAATACAACATACCGGTAGACAAAATCTCACATAGAGGAAAATCTCACATAGAGGATTATCTCCGATAATAAAAGCTACAAAATAAAAACGATGAGAATAAGGTTTACTTTTCCACAGCAGTGTGTTTACACTTTATGTTTTAATGGATATAGTTGTCAATAATCCTGTTACAAACTTTTCATTTGAAATTTGAGTTTGAAAAATAAATATTCCCTTTTTTTTTTTTTTTTTTTTTTATTAATACCTCTGTGGGCCGTTAATATGACATATAGCAACATTGGCCTTAATTTATTGAGGCTTTTAAGTCAGAAGAAAAGGGATGGAAGATTCAGTTTAGCTAATTTTATATTTGATCGAAAGCATGTAAAGGAAAGCAGCAGATGTACCGAGCAACCTCATGTTTTATACTTGGTTGTAACTAATCCACCATAAAAGGGACCTTTATGTTTTTTTCTTTCAGCCTTCTATCAATAACAAACAACTTTTACTTTTTTTTTTCACACTTCAAAACCACAAAGCCTTGGAAAACTGGGATTTGTAAATGCTGTGCTATTATTGACGGACTAAGGCCTTTTTCTCTAGTTATTAATGTTGGCACAGATATATTAAATAAAATACATTTAAAATAAAGCCTTTCAGTGTCTTCTTTATTCAATAAAAAAGTAACTACACTGGTCTTTGTTGCTCATTTTCTTACTTTAGCCATCGTTTATAACATTTCTGCCATTTAAAATGCATAAAGAAACTTCATTAACCTCTAGGAAGTAACATATAAGATGCTTTGAGATTAACTTTAAAAGAAATCCTGATCATCACTTGCCTTTAATCTGTTGGTCCAGGTCATACTTACCAAAATTAACAGCTGCAAATTTAACTAGTTCTTTTTCATTGATGTTTTGTGTTTTAAACTAAAAAGGCATAAAGATCATGACACTATTTCTGAATTAGCAGTATATTACTGCCTCTTTTCTCAGTCAGCTGCAGTTATTCACACTTTTTAATATTGTTTTAACTCAATTTGTGCACAAACATCCTGTACAATAAAGCTTTAGAAAAAAGTTTTTCATTCAGTTTTTGCAAATCTCATATCTTAAAGGAACATAGAAGAACCGTTAGTGCCTCGTAGAACAAAAGCACGATACTAAAGGCTATGAATTTACGAACAAGGAGCCAGTTGGGTGAAATAAAGACTTTTATAATAAATTATCCATTTTCTTGGTGTTAAAAAGTTGGAAATAGGGTTTATATGGTTTTACTAGTAAAGAATCCATTAAAAGCTAGCAGGTTTTTGACATGAGTATGTATATTTGGTCATTTGAGGATCAGAAAAAAATATTTAACTACTCAGGTCGGATTTTTAGGAAGGCCACGGATCACAAAGATGTCTTATAACATTTTATTCTCTCTCTCTTGTTGAAGACACCATGAAAACTATAAAAATAAAGAATATAAAGCATTCCAATCGCAGGTTCACACAAATGTCTGTAATTACACAGATTTCAAAGGAAGCTGGTCAAACTAGAATAAACAGGAGATGCATCCTGCTAGATTATCAATATAAAACACACAATTATACAATTACCCACAATTCAGTTCAAATCCACTGTTAGAGTTATGATTATAAAATTATGCTACATTTGTGTACTGTGATTCAGTCAAGAGGGTCGTAGACTTTTGTGACCTGCATCCTGCTATCCTGTGATTCAATCAATACGTCATGAGGCAAAGTCACACGGTTGCATCCTGCTGTGATTCAATCAAGAGGAGCATTTTGTCCTATGACCCAATCAATTGCCTTGTCAGAAGAACACTGTTCTGTAACCCAACCCATGTGTTATGATCTGCTAATAAAAGGCTTCTGCTGAGGAGACCGAGAGAGGGCAGATGTAGCAGAACGTGACTCTCTCCTCTTGGAGGAGCCAAAAAACCCTATTCTGTGTGGACTCAGTTTCTCTTTTTATCATAAACCTACAATTTTGAACGTAACATCCACTACCTGGTTTACTGTAGACATGTGACCTGTATTCACACACAACTCAAAAACGGTAAATGAACTTTACTAACATAAGTTAAATGAAATATTTATAAACTATCTAACTATACTAACCAAAGACAACATTTTCAGCTCTTTATTATCTCATGGACAGTTACTTGCTTAGAATTAGACAGACTTTATTGTCATTTTGTACACCCAGAGTGGATAGAAAAAGAAATTTTGTTCAGGACAGCTTTAATGATGTTTCCTTGTATAAAGTGCAGCAGTGATCAAATGTAAACATAAAACTGGTACATGATTTACATTTTCCAACATTAAGGTTTTTTTTTCTTTAAAACCCATTTTATTCAACATTCAGTAGTGTAATGTTGGTGGGGAAGAAGCTGTTGTGGAATCTGTCGGACCTGCAGCAGATGCTGCGAAGCCTCTTCCCAGAGGGCAGCAGGGAGAACTGTCCATGGTGGGGGTGTGAGGGGTCACTGATGATGTTATGGGCTCGGGACACGCAGCAATGGGATGAAATGTCTTTAATGTCTTCTCGCCTNCAACGAAGCCTGCAAATTGCCGTAAACTGCCGCTAACCTGAAGTTCCACGACAATCTACAGTGCCGCATATTGACGAAAATCCCACTTTTCATGCAGTCATTTTCAGCTCTTTATTATCTCATGGACAGCTACTTACTTAGAATTAGACAAACTTTATTGTCATTTTGTACACCCAGAGTGGATAGAAAAAGAAATTTTGTTCAGTACAGCTTTAATGATGTTTCCTTGTATAAAGTGCAGCAGTGATCAAATGTAAACATAAAACTGGTATATGATTTACATTTTCCAACATTAAGCTTTTTTTTTTTTCTTAAAAACCCATTTTATACAACATTCAGTAGTGTAATGTTGGTGGGGAAGAAGCTGTTGTGGAATCTGTCGGACCTGCAGCAGATGCTGCGAAGCCTCTTCCCAGAGGGCAGCAGGGAAAACTGTCCATGGTGGGGGTGTGAGGGGTCACTGATGATGTTATGGGCTCGGGACACGCAGAAATGGGATGAAATGTCTTTAATGTCTTCTCGCCTTCTTCCAGTCTGAGGCGCTGCAGCCTCCACACCACACAGTGAGACAGCTATTAGCCTAAATAAAATTCTGGTGGTGGAGCCACTTGATTGTGGTCTTATTGTGACATATGAGTAAAGCTGTGTTTCATCAGCACAGCTGGATGTAAAACAACATTTCCCACTCCCATTATCTGAGCAAAGGGGGAGCATGTGGATTTAAATTTTGTCCCACCACAGACACCCTGCCTGGTGATCTTTTTACACACAGGTTAACTATTAAATGAGTTAAAGAAGTCCCAGTCTGAGATATATTTATTTGCTCATCGATAGACTAGTATATGTTATATATATTCCTGTAATGGTATAAATATATTAATAATGAATTAAATATCCTTTGATATCGTCCATGTTATGCTCTTAAGTTTAGATTGTTCAAACCCGTTTATCTACTTTATGTTTTAGAAAATTATTGAGCTTTATTGTATCATTATTCCACTTTAATAACAGCTAAAATTAATATGACATTTATTTTTTTTCATACATGGACTGACACCAAAAAACAAGTGTTGGAACATTTAAAACAGACTTTTTCTGTAGTTCCTTTGGTCGGTTTCTCATTTAGCTTTTCTAGTTATTCAAGCAATTGGCATAAATATGTTCAACAAGCCTTTATGGTGTCTTTATTAGAATAAAAAAAATTACAGCATTCAAAGAACAGCCTTCAAACTTAATGGGACATTAAACAGAAACAAAAATAATTTAGTCTTGTTAATCTGACATTTAGACACCTTGTTGTGGAGTGACCCAAACCTGTACGCAGCTTTTCATGAGTTCAGCAATAATTTGCATCTCATAATTAATCTCAGTCAACCTTTAATTAACAACTGATTTATTCTTGATTGTTAATTTGTGATTTAACCTGTGAGAAGCGGTTCAAGGCGCAGAGATCTTGTCAAACAGGACGGTTGTGTTCAGATGAGGCTGTGTTTTCACCTGAGAGGACAAGGACGCGCTGCGTTTCCTTTGTCTCCCGACTCGAAAAGCTTGAATGGAAACGATCTATTATATCCCTGCACATGAGTCATAACCAAAATCTCCTCACCGCTGAACTTCATTAACTCCAAAAGCAGAGTCGCACGCTGTTTCATTAAAGAAGTGAAGGTGAAGCATTAACCTGAAACATAAGAGAGTTTTCACCTCAAACACATCAGTTTAACTTTAAATGACCTTGCTAAATAACTTTTTGGGGTTTTATTTTCTTCACAATCACCTGAATGAAATGAAAAAGATGCCTAACCACTAAATATACTGAGTTCACAATATAAAAGTGGGAAAAAAATATGTAAAACATTATCCAGACATTAAATAGATACAATGCATTAAAATGTATTCACACCAGTGTTTTTATCTGAAACATTAAGAGCAAATAAGGTCGACCTTCCTTTTTTTTTTAAAAAGTTCGATTTCAAACTTAAGGCAAGAAAGAGAAGGGATCAACATAATAGAAATTAACTCTGCGGTGAAATTCGTCAGAGCTTTGATAGAAGTAATGTCAATGCCATTTATGTGCAAAACGATTAATGCTTCTATTTGAATGCAACGTTACTACTGTTAAATTCAACATATTTCTGTGAAAACTTTAATTTCTCACAGTTTTGATTCTCTTTTGTCCAGACTGTAATACAAGACCAGCGAATAAAAATACTGCAGTGAATTTTCTATCATACGAAAGCGAATCCGTCTCACCTGTGAGATCCCAAAGGTTTATTATCAGGCAGCACAATTTGTTGAATATGTTTATGTGGGAAATGGGTTGTCTGGAAAAGAGTTGGGTTCTCATATAAATGTTAGATATTAGATAAAGGATGGAGGCAATTTGGAGCGACTGATGATATTAACTCTTTACTGTTTCTGCTGATTTTCCTTTTAATAGAAAACTTTATTTTGCTTTTGAAAAGTGCATTGAGACACTCATGTGTTGTGAATTGGCGCTATATTAATAAACAGAGTTAAAAATGTTATGTTCAATTTCTTCACACTAAAGTATTTAATATTTATCTTCATTAAAAGGTAAAGATTCATTTTCATGTTTTCTAATTTTATTTATTCATATAAATACATTTCCTCCAGTTAAATTTATGAAAGCCCATATGATGATGATGTCACATTATTTGCCTCTGAATGGTTAATTCCCAGTATTTGAGTAGGATTAATGTGCAACTGTACATTTATATGAAGGTGATTCCTCAAACCAGCGGCTTCTTTGTGCAACATCATCAATAAAGAAAACACACAAGAAAAAAATGTGGATCCCCTCTGTCTTTATCAGCCAAGGTGCAAATCTTCACCCACCTGCCTAAACACATTTTATGTGAGTAAACAGCACAGGTATGTCCAGCAGCAATAAGAATGTGTTTTACTGTAGAAAGCAAATATAACCCAGAGCTAAAGGATGGCTAAAGGTCTCAATATTGAAAACACATCTTGCGCTGCATGTGGCTACAGTGATGTCTGGAGGAAAAGAAAGAAGAGATTCAGGCTGACTGCCAACCCTGCAGGGTACGGTGTTGGCTGCATCATGTTGTGGGTTTTTGGCTATACAGTGAAATATATGACCAATAAAGCTAAACTGATCCTCAAAGGTAAAAAGTATGGCTACAAAACTGAAGAAGAGTTGTAAAGATGAAAGAACGCGTAATAATTGTAGGGAAAGTTAACCGACTAGAAGAACCAAGTTTCACAGTTTAAAGCCGAATGGTTTCTCACACCTGTTGACCATAGGGTCATTTTGGGTCTGGTTCCTGACAGAAACCACAGGAATGCTTGTTTTGTTTTTTTAAGTCACCGTAATCTATGAAAAACACCAGAAAACAGCTAATGCAGCATTATACTTTACCTTGCATTAAATGAAACTTTTCTGAAATTTGAGACCTTGTACTTTACTTCATATGCAAGCTTTTGGCTGTAAGCTGTTCTGCTTCTATTGACAGGTTGCCTGAATAATTAACTGCTGGGCTTTATCAGTGCAGGCCTTTCAGAGTGCTGACACACACTGGACAATGTCTGTATGAAATGTTTTTAAAGTATCTCCAGAAAGTACAAGGCCAGTGTAACTTCACTTCTCTATACTTTTATAAAGGCATTCTTTATTTACTTTTTATTTCACTATATGCGGAGGCAACGTTAGGTCCAATGATGACCCAGCAGCATTAGCAGATAAAGCACATTAATATTGTCTTTTTCCTCTTTAGTCAAATTTTGTGGTATTTATTTTGTTATAACTTGCATTACGTCAGATTTTTCTCACAATAATGTAAAAAGAAATGTGGATTATAGTCTGAAAAATACAATGCCTGAAGTCCAAGGACTGAAAAGCACTTTTACATACTTTCAGCCACAGCTGCTGGACAGCAGGCAAAGTGGCTGAAGAATCTAACCCAGGGATACAATGGAAATCAAACCGGCAACCAACCGATTAAAAGATGAACCCCTAACACCTCAACCAATATACACCAAGATATTTCAGTTCCTGATGTTCTCATTTCAGTTAAAGAAATGATTTCATTGGTGTTCTTATCCCACCTGTTTCTTTTTTAGTAGAAGCATAAAAATATGTAGAAAATTATAGTTTTTTTTAGTCATTATGGGACATATAATGCAAAAACTTTTGAAAATGAAAATTCAAAGAGAGAATGGTGAAAAAATAAATGCCCTGCTTTCATAAAAAAAGAAGTTATACAACTTTCAAAGAATAAGAAATGTTAGGTATTATAGCGTGAGTCACTTTTACTGGCATCTCCGATAGAAAAGAAAATCCAACCTTTTGATGTGAGTCCAATTATGATCTCTGTTGTACAAACTCTTCAAACCAGCTTTGTAAAATTCCCTTCTGCTACATTCACCAGGTAGGGACACACAGAGCCTTTCTCTGTGAGCCAGTTCTCTAGATCCTCCATATTCCTGCGTGCTCTTTTATGCTTTTAATTTCTTTAGCTGATTTAATAGCTTTTCTACAAGATTCAGGTCAGAGGTGTAGAGATATCCTTGGAACAAAGTTAATATTATGTCTGGTAAATCATTTCCTTTTGTTACGTTTTTGAAATTTATCCTGCTGAAAGGCCTAAAGACCATCCATTTTTTCTTAAAGATCCCACCAGATTTTTCTTTAAAAAGGGATCATGAAGCGGTGCATCCACTCAACGTCCCACAGCACTAGAAAGAGAAAACAGACCAGCCATCATGCTTTTATTCTTCCTAAGCTTCAATACCAAAAACATTTCGACATGTTGTTACTAAAAAGTTCAGTTATTGTCCATTTGTC
>NW_015151177.1:372802-391626 GCF_000732505.1 Cyprinodon variegatus
GGAAGGAAGGAAGGAAGGAAGGAAGGAAGGAAGGAATCTTAAGAGTTAGTTTTTTTCCTTCATCTTGCATAAAAATGCAGAAACATCCTAAAAACCCTCAGTTAAAGGAAACGGGAATATCAGTCTAAGGGAAAAGGAATATGTTAGTGTCAAATATTTAATAATAATAATAATAATAATATTGTTTTGATGGGACCATCAGGCCATAAACCTGGCATCCTAAGTCCTTCACAGTGAGCATGTGTTGATTTAAACACCCCCCCACTCCCCCAAACCCAGTCTGGTGTCACTCTAGCTGCCTCTATCGCTTTGTGTGACATGTAAATTCTAGCATCAGATGATCTATGGCTGCGCTCCCTGTGACCTATGGTGATAATAAGTCTGTCTGGTGGGGGGGGCGCATATTGACCGCGCTCTGCCTGGAAATGCGTCTTCATTTAGAGCCGTCCTGCACCCTCATATTCCCTAACTTAAATCGGTCCATGACCTTTTTTTGTTGTTTTTTTTCAGAGCAGTCCGCCTTGATTAGCGCATCAGGCGGGACAATGAGTGTCCGCCCTGTACACAGCCATTACCTGGATCCCTTTATCAATGTCCTGTAATTAAAATGTCACCGTTTAATTTTCAAGCCATCGCTTTCCTCTCGGCGGAGTCTTTCCTCCAATAAAAAGTGCAATCGAAATGCTCTTTTAACTGGAAACAAAAAGAGAAAGCGTTTAGGAGAGGGATCAATAGGCCCTTTAGTCCAGGAGGAGAATTGATTGGTCTCTAAAATGGGATTTATTGGGGTCATGGTTTTATAGGGTGCTGATACAACTGTTAATTATAAAACATTTGGCTGCAATTGCTGCTGTTATTAAACCTGTCCCGGTTGAGCTGGACTTGATTGATCTTTTTTTACATCATTGAGGCAAAAATGAAAACAAAGTGGGAAGAAAATGCAGCATCACACATTGGAGCAAATGATCACTGTGACTTTATGAGTGCTTTTTATATTTCTAATTGAAATGTTATTGTAGGCATACATTTAGACTTCATCAGTGGATGAGAAACAACATTATGATTTGGAAAGTGTTAGAAAATGAGAAATAACTGTAAACAGGCAGTGGCGCCACCAAGGGGAAGACAGGGGAGGCGGTGGCCCCTCCTGAGATTGGTTTTCCTCTTATATTTTGATATCTTTAAAAAAAAAAATTCAATATGAATTTACGCCAAAGGTAGTAGGACTGCTATTTCTATGTATTTATTTATTTATTTCAATTTAAAGTAAATGCATTTTTGCTCATTTTTTAGGATTCACTTCTTAGGCAACTAATTATTCCCATTGCTATTTGCAAGATAATGCAGGACTTTTGGGTTTCATTTGGTGCTAAGAGAATATTATTCTTTTCAAAATTATTAAGACACACCCCTACTTCCAGTTATACACACACACACACATATATATATATTTATATATATATTCATATTTTCTTCGTAGGGCATTTTAACTATGACCTTGGTAGAAGTACACTGCAAAAACAATCTAGAAATAAGTCAATACTTCTTAAATTAAGTGTATTTACCCTCAATTTGAGCAGATGAATAAGATTATTTTGAATGTGGAATCAGTATTTTTATTCTTAGAATAAGATAATTAGATAATAAGCACTTGAAATAAGACAATGTTGTTGTTTTTTCTTATTTTCCATGTAAACTGTCTTGTTCCATTGGCAAATTGTCTCACTTATCTCCTCAATTCAAGGAAAAATGCACTTATTTAAAAAAAAAAAAAAAAATACTTATTTAGATTTCATTTTTTCCAGTGTAACAGTCCTTTTTTAAAAATATTTTTGATCATATAAGGACAACTAAAAAGGATTTATCAGCACAAACAATGAATAAAGAAACCTGATGAAGTTTGAGGGGAAGAGAAAGGGGAAGCAAAGGAGCTCAGATGGGTTTTCAAACATTTTATTTTTTATTTTTTAAGCCTTACTGACAGAAAATGAACAAATCTACATTTGTTCACTCATGCTGAGGCTCACCTGCTGGGTTTTTAGACAGACACCTGAAGGTGCATTTCTCCTCCAGGTTAAAAGCTTTCTGTGCATATCAATGAAGCCGGCCTGGTCATTTGTATCCAACAGGAATAATAAAGGGAGCTCGCTTAAAATTACAGCTGAAATGTCTCTAATTAAAAACTCCTCGCTGCTGATCTGCAGCCGCATCAGCTCACGTTTCCCCAAGAATAAACGGCGACAAAAGGCTGCATTCAGCTCTGCGGCCTAAATAATTAAAAGGAGAGGAATAATTACAGTATAAAATTGTAATTATTGGAGGGGGGCTGCGGGGGAAGCCTCTCCACGGTGAAAGAGGAGAGGATGCGCTTATAGGATCAGGTTCAGCATCAATATTGCAGGGAGGTAAGAGAATAAAAGTAGATGACACTAAACTCTCATCTGTTCAGGAACACTCTGTTCCTGCCTCCAGTGTGATGGGTGACAGTATGTGCTTGATTCTCATTATGGTGCCTGAAACAATCAAGTGTTTTGGCTTCTGTTTGACATAGTGGCTGGGTCAGCAGGGCTGGACAGAAATGTTCTGGGGTCTGCCTTCCTATTGGGCCCCTTAAACCCCCCACCATGCACAAATTGTATAAGATTTTTAACATAGGTGTCTGTTTATTTGTCTATTCTAGACTCTAAACACAACAGAAACATCAAAACTAAAGACACTTTAGGATGATATGTGTATAGTTCTATTTATTTATTTACTTATTTATTGATGTGCTTTAATGTTAATGGATCACAAACGAAAGAACCAAGATGTATAGAAATTTAGTTGGGCCATGGCTTTAATAATATATGAACACTTTCAGTGTATTCTTATTATCAGTTCATATGAAATCGTACGAAAAGTTATGCACAGTATTTTGTACGTTTTTGACGTTTTTTTCATCGTATTTCGTCGTATTGTTACATCTTGCCTCGAGACAAGATATCCTTGCGCATGCGCATCTTACGCACCATTCAATAACATACAATTTAACATACAATTAACCCTAACCCTGACCCTAACCCTAAGATACAAAACAGCAAGCAACCTATACATCATGAAGTAATTATTGCACTGTCCGTCCCAGTTTTACGTCCGTCCGCGGATCTGCTTTTTTCGTCTGTCTGGCTGCACATGCGCACTGATATGTTTTTCGAGGAAAAACGTCAAAAACGTACGAAATACTGTGCATGACTTTTCGTACGATTTCATACGAACTGATAATGAGAATATGTTGACACTTTGAAGATTAATAACCTCTAAAATTTATTGAAAATACCATTTAAAGAAAAAAATAATAAGTTATGAATCAAATAAACCAATTCAATGATATGATTTAGAGGAGTTAAACTGACTGAGTTATTTTGAAATGCCACAACAAGATGTTCTGCATCATGGTTATCCTTAAGATTTACTTAGGAAGAAGAACATAAAAAAAAAAATAATAATAAAAGGTGATTTCTTTTTCCTAAGGGATCATCCTGGTGCTCATCTCTGAATATTTTGGCTAAATCCAGAAGATAATCTCTTAATTATAACTTAGAAAACGTGGGCTTTGGACACCTCTGTAGATTTCTGTTTTATCAGACAATCTTAAATGTGTCGGTTTTTTTTAGAAATAGGATTTTTAGTTTCTTTTTTAAGGCTTATTTTCTTATGCATCATAGTCTGTGTGTCCTTGCACCATGCATCATATTTTTAAAATGAATGGCTCTCCTCAGCATTCTTTATAAAACAATCCCTTATCTCTCTGCTTCTTTCTTTTCTGTGTGTGGCTGGGGGTCCATCAGGTTGTAGCCCCCATGATCAGCCCTTTAAAGGGGCTTTTAGGGACACCCCTGTATTTTAGACCTAATTTCCAGAGTCTCATCTTTAACCAGAGGTTAAGTAATTGATACAGCAAAGCGTCCAAGCTTTTAAAACTTTGAAGATTTCTATTTTTTAAGTCAATCGCCTCTCAGCTTCATTCAGTTTGCATTAGCATAACACTTGACTAAATCAGGCCGAAGGATCCCACATCTATTTCAGATTTCTAACCTTCATTTATTCTTTTTTTTTTCCTCCCCCAAAGCTGCTGAGTGATTTGCGTGGCCGCGGCGTGGAAGCCAAACAGATGGTGGTGAAACTTGATAAATGAGCCAGGGCCTTTTTGGGCTTCTTGCTGCCTGCAAAGCGCAACTTGCGCAGCGGCTCGCTTCCACTGCGGGGAAATAAAGCAAGATGCGCGCTGATCCTTAATGCAAATGAAACGCTTTGATCAGTTTGACCCCAGGGGCCTCCGGGGGGTCTTTAGTAAGGAGTGTCTGAGTGAGCCGCTTTACGCACTTACCATTTAGTTTCTATTTATTTAGAACTATTGTAAAGTTTTAATTTATAACCGTTTTTTGTAATTAAATACCAATAATTCTGAGGCCAAATGTCTCCATATTTGGGGTCAGCGGGGGCCTAATTGGGAATAACGCCTTTCTTTCTGTTTTGTGCGTCAAAAATTGTGAATCTTTGTGTAGCTTCGCGTGTTTATGTGTTTGAGAGAGAATGGGGAGTAGAGAGGGAGAGCTATTACACATCAGCATGACGGCAGGAGGAGGAGGAGGAGGAGGAGGAGGAGAGAGGTGCCATGTGCTTCCTGTCTACACGGTATTCACCTCCCAGAGCTCAAACAGGATGGAGGTCCTGCGCGTCGCTGCTGTTTCTTCCTGAGCTTCAGCCAACTGAGAGAAAGTTTGCAGTTTTTTTGTGCTTTTTTCCTGCGTTTTTATCACCGTTTTCTATCCGGACAAAAATATTCTCCAAATTTCC
The DNA here is from genome assembly GCF_000732505.1 of Cyprinodon variegatus. NCBI lineage: Eukaryota > Metazoa > Chordata > Actinopteri > Cyprinodontiformes > Cyprinodontidae > Cyprinodon > Cyprinodon variegatus. Next base: position 377,639 of record NW_015151177.1, read on the forward strand.
TCTCCTTACTTTTTTTTATTTTATTTCTTTCACCAAACATCGCTGGAGCGTCTTGTCTTTTTAGAAGAGGAAGGTAGGTGATATTTTAAGGTTTTAAAATAATTGGAATGCAAAACGGATATTATTGCTTGCATTTATTTATTTTTCTTTCTTTTTTGGAATAGAAAAAATGTAGTTTGTAAGCTAAATGATTAATATGTGATGATAAAGCAGGGAGCCAGCTATTAGAAACCTGCTCCGTAGATTTGCGCGGCCTTTGAAAACCCCGCAAAGAGTCGATCATTGGCGCAGGTGAATGTGACACAGGCCTTCTCCAACCTAATTCCTGCCTGCAGTCTGAGGCTAATCTGCGCTGAAGCTTTAATTATATATAGGGCTAGTCTTTTATTAACAATGCGGGGACGCACGCTTGGATCCGTGTAATTACCAGAAAAGCAGCTTAGAGTTGCTCTTTTCTTCTCCGCTAAGCGCATTGGCGCAGCTCAGGCTGCATTTCCCTTCTGTCCTTTTCCGTGTCTAAGGATCTTATGTGACTCTTAAGTAGCTGCTCCGTAAGTGCTGAGCCGATTTGAAGATAAGGGGAGCAGGAGAGGTCCTCCTTCCACGCAGGAGGTTGAGTGAAATCCGGGAGAAGGAGGCCGGACGCGCAGATGAAGAAAATTAGGAGAAGTTAAGAACAAGGGCAAAAACTAAATTCACTTTTGCAATCGAACAAACCATATAAACTATTATTATTATTATTATTATTATTATTATTATTATTATTATTATTATTATTATTATTATTATTATTATTATTATNTAAACTATTATTATTATTATTATTATTATTATTATTATTATTATTATTATTATTATTATTATTATTATTATTATTATTATTATATATTTTCCGTATTACTGATTCATTTATCTTAGTTAATATTTGCATTTGAAGGTTTATTTTGACGCAATTCGATGAAAAAAAACTCCTAAAATAGTTAATAGTGATACAGATGTCTTCCTTGTTGTAATAAAAATATATACAATATTTATAACATTATTTGATTTTGTATTTTTTCTTTACTCATATAAATAAATAAATATACACATATATATACATAGGAGTGTGTGCTTCATTCTTTTTTTAGCAGGCCTAATAAGTAGCCTGTTTCAATTATAATTTTGTGATTTTGATGGTTAGGCTTCCAGGGATGGAGTCGATGCCCGGACATCTTGGAGACGCGGGACGAGACGCCAGCTCTTCCCCGAGTTTAAAGCAAGACGCTCCGAGCTTTTCCAGCCCCAACTCCCTCAAACCGAACCAAGTGAGTGAGACCTCCCTGTACGGGGTGCCCATCGTGTCTCTGGTCATAGATGGGAAGGAGAGACTCTGCCTTGCACAGATTTCCAACACCCTTCTGAAAAACTACAGCTACAACGAGATCCACAACCGCCGGGTGGCTCTGGGCATCACCTGCGTGCAGTGCACGCCCGTCCAGCTGGAGCTCCTGAGGCGCGCAGGGGCCATGCCCATCTCATCCAGGCGCTGCGGGATGATCACCAAACGGGAGGCCGAGCGCCTCTGCAAGTCCTTCCTAGGAGCGCACAGCCCTCCGAAGCTGCCAGAGAATTTCGCCTTTGACGTGTCCCATGAATGCGCCTGGGGCTGCAGAGGCAGCTTCATCCCCGCCAGATACAACAGCTCCAGGGCCAAGTGCATCAAATGCAGCTTTTGCAACATGTATTTCTCCCCGAATAAGTTTATTTTTCACTCTCATCGCACTCCAGAGTCCAAGTACCTGCAGCCGGACGCGGCTAACTTCAATTCGTGGAGAAGGCACCTGAAACTGACGGACAAGAAACAGTCAGAGGATATAAACCACGCGTGGGAGGATGTTAAGGCCATGTTCAACGGGGGGAGCAGAAAGAGGACTCTTCCCATGAGCGGCTCGGGAATGTCTTCATCGTTGAAGTCGCAGACCTCCTCCAGTTTGGCTCCAACTAGTTCCCCTGAGATCCCCCACAAAACTTTACGGTGCGACGAGGAGCAGGGAAGCAATAATTTAAGTTTGGCTGGAGGCGCGCGGAGCTACCCGGTCATCCCTGTGCCCAGCAAGAGCTTTGGCATGCTGCAGAAGATCCCCCCACCCCTATTCCCCCATCACCCCTATGGTTTCCCCAGCTATGGGCTGTGTCAGAAAAAGAGCGACGCAGTGACTGATGGGAACAAATCCGCGGTTCCGGGTGTGTTCTGGCCCGGAGCCAAGGACTCCCTCTACCCCGCTTTCCCCATGTTCTGGCCCACAGCAGGAGGCCTGCCCATGCCACCCTACCCGGGCGCCCCACCTAAACCTCCAACTGAGCGTCCGGGTGTCCGGCAAACTGAGTTGGACCTTTCTGACCAAAGCGATCGGGGCGCAAACACACCCAAAGACACAACCCCGCATCCTCACCATGAGCGCAGCCCGAGCTCCCAGTCCTCCTCCACTAGAAACGACGAGGACAGATCCGGAGACGAGGCCTCTCAGAGGAAGATCAGCTACATCTCAGCCTTCAGACCCGTGGTCAAAGACGCGGAAACGATCGCCAAACTCTACGGCAACCGGGACGGGTTCGGCGCGCGTCCCGGCTACCTGTCCCCGGATTTCATCAGCGAGAGCTCCAGCTACAGATCGGCGTCCCCGGACAGGGACAGCGTAGTGGACGATGAGGACGACGATCCAGACGTGGACGTGGAATCCAACCGGGGTCCGGAGGAGGAGGAGTCCATCCGGATCTCACCGGGTGGGGATGTCCGAGGCTCCCCTGCGCAGGAGCGGCTCTGCGCTGCAGCCGAGGAGGGCCAGCAGCGGCCTGACTGCCCCATCAGCCCGGGGGCGGCTGGGGCGTCACCGCAGGCCTCATCGGATGAGGAGCGACAGATGCGTAACGGCTCCCCTCCTCATGAGGTGAGATTAGATGAATTGGAGCTTTAATGATCCCCGGAGGGAAAGTTGGACAGAAGCAGCAGAAGTAAATGTGGTCAAAAATGCTGACCTGCAAGATTTAGGCAGTCAAATGGCCTTTGCTCTTTGGCTAATAAAACCAGTTCCCCCTGAGCAAAACATTTAATTATTATTTAGATTTTTTTTAAAATAAAAATAAGAAATATCTTATTTTTTTATTATTATTATTGTTATACACAAACCTTTAAAAAATGTGAAATGCGGGTTTATTTTTTCCCCAAATAGGCCTTTTATTTTTTTTTATTTCACACAATCTAATCAATCTAATTAAATAGCTTTTATGTTTTTATTTATATTTAATAGATCTTTTTTATATTTTTCAAACGGCTGTAATTATGTGAAGAACCGCAGCAAATGGCCTGTAATTGCTCTCTGTTTTGCAGGTGTTCCCTCATGAAAAGGACGCACCGATGCTCCTCCTGAACGACCGTCCTTCCTTCAGCTCCAAACCACCCAACAGACCCAGCGGTATAATTATTGATCCGATTTATTACCTGCTGATATATCCAACCCAAATCTTTAGAAATCCCTTAAACTGAACCCCCTGTATGCAGGTATCCATCACATGGCTGAAGCGCAAACACAGCATGGCGCAACTTCCTATTCAGAGAAGGACAGACAAGGTTTAAAATTATTATTTATATCCCAAAAAATTCAGAAATTTTCACATATATATTTTTTAAACCATAAAACAGCTTGCAGCGACTTTGATTTTTCCTTTATTTGATTATTATTTAATATTTATGTGCAGGTGATGGAGCTTTACGCATCGACATCAGTGTGCATGAAAGAGATCTGGAGAATATGGCCAAAGGTGGGGAGCGTTTTAAGGCTCATAACCTAAAAAACAAGACAATTATTTGTATTATTTCATGACATAGTAAAATTTTAATAGATGATAATTTTTTTTCCATGATCTTTTTAATTCCTAAACTAAAACCCGCCCCTTTATCAACCTAAACATCCCCAGTCTGTTAGAATAACATTAAATACTGATTTCCACCTGATTTGAAATGTTGCTGCTAAAGAGATGCACGCCCAAATATCCGAATGCGAATTTGCATTTTATAGGCCTACAGTGTTTCCATAGTTGTTAACCACTTAATCACGAGATGTAGGAGTTTTGACTTATTATTGTAAGGGGAAATCGTTTAGAGGCTATTAATATTTTAACGAACAGAGCCATAACCCCGAGGCTCGGCAGCTAATTATTTTACAACGCTTGGAAAAACCCTGGGACTCCGTTATTATCGTCTCCACCTCCAGGCAATGCATGGCAATTACTGCAGCAGCCTGGGAGAGAGAGGGGGGGAGAGAGGGGGAGAGAAGGGGTTATCAAGGAAGGAGATGCACCTGAAGTTGGTTTTATTGCAAGGGCTCCAACTAATCCTTACCAGCAGAAATAAAAAAAAACAGGATATGTTTATCATTTTTAAATATATATATTTAAGACAAATAAATAAATAGATAAAATATCTAACAGGATGTTAAATGTTCTTTTTTTCTCCAGAGGAATTGCAGAAGCAGCTGGTGGAGCAAGTGGAGCTGAGGAAGAAGTTGGAGAGAGAATTTCAGCATCTGAAAGGTATGATGGGGACAAAAGCGAGTTAGTTAGTCGGACTGGATCATTTCTTTGAGTCGATCTGTATGATGAGGTTCCTGGTTTTCCCCCCTCAGATAATTTCCAGGATCAAATGAAGCGTGAGCTGTCCTACAGAGAGGAAATGGTCCAGCAGTTGCAGATTGTTCGAGGTGAGTCTCTTTCTGTTAGTCTGGGCAGTGGATTTAAATCAGCTTTTCTTTAAGCCACAAAAGTTAAAGTTCAATAATTATTGGCTTTATACGATTATACACTGCAAAAACAATCTAAAATATCTTAAATTAAGTGTATTTAACATTAATTTGAGTAGGTAAATAAAAAAATTTGCCAATGGAATGAGTATTTTTATATTAAAAAGATATAATTAGATAATATGCAGTTGAAATAAGACAATGCAATTGTGTTTTCTTATTTTAAATGTAAATTGTCTTGTTCCATTGGCAAAGTGTCTCAATTACCTCTTCAATTCAAGAAAAAATGCATTTATTGCAAAAAAAAATCACTTTTTTAGATTTCAATTTTTTGCAGTGTAGAAGGAAAAGTGACACTTGCATATTGAAATAGTAGAGTGTTTTACTGTAAACTCCATCTTTGTTTTTTTATTTATTTTTGCTGTGGCTGAGGGGATTAATGGATCTCTATCAAAGGTGAAACTGAAGCCACGTTGTTTTGTTTGCAGATGTTATTTTCTCCTAAATCATGCTCTGGAAAATTGAATAGACAGACCATTATGTAGCTCTGTATCGCTTACATGCAGCAGACTTCAACTAATGCCACCCGTTAAAGGATTGGTTTAATGTTACAGTCATTTAAATACAGGGTTCAAGTACACAGAGGGGTCAGTCTAAATACCACAGGGGCAAACAGCACACGTTACACTCCTCCACACACTGTTTACTGATTTTGTTTGTTTTTACTTTCCTCCATAATCATTTTTGACCACTTATTTATTATTATTATTTTTTTACTTCTTTATTTTTATTTTTATTTTTTGATAGACACTTTGTGCAGCGAGTTGGACCAAGAGAGAAAGGCTCGTTATGCAATACAGCAGAAACTAAAAGGTAATTTCTAAGTGGTCCACAGAGGGAATCAATCATTATTCACATTTTTACCCACAAGCTCAAATGAATATGCAAGTGCTACTTTTTTGTTGTTTCGTTCGGCCTCTGCTGTGTTCAGATGTCAGTATTTACAGTGCGGCACAGTTAAAGTGAAGCTTCTCATTTTAAATCTGACTTGAGGCAGTGGAGAGCACCACTGGCCACTTTATCTGCTTCACACTGGCTGGGAAGTATATTCATTGTGAGTGATGAGGAAAAGATGGTTCAAACAAAGACAATCAAATTAGTTTAACCAGTTTATTATTTTTATTTAAAGGGAAAAACAAACCATTTCTATTTTTAAGAGATCTGACCAGAGCTTAGCTCATCAGATTATCAATGCTTTCATCTGCTGATGATTTTCTGGATGTGCAAAAAACAGATGCATTTTGTAAAGAAGCTTCAATAATAATGAAACAAAGCAGCCAAATATTCTTAATCTCTCTTTTTATTTTTGGGGCATTTTTAACTACATCTTCTCTATTCTTCTTTTGCGCTGCTGTTCTGCTCCCAGTAAAAAGTCAGCTCCTCCCACTGTTTCATTACATGAATGCTAATCAGTTGTCTTTAAGCTATACCTCAGCTTTACCATTTGGATAAAATATTTACGGTACTTTCTAATAAAAAAAAAAAAATTAATTTCCTTAATGTTATTTTATGATTAGTATTTAAATAACATTATAAAAAAGTGCTTTAAAAAAACTATTTAAAAAACACACTATGTCTGTGTTAGCAGCATTGCTGAAAGGTCGACCTCTGTGTAGGAACATGTTTGTTTTTTAACAAAAACCATAACTCTCTCATTAACAAGGACCAGTGAGGCCTGTTTACTTTCAAAGACTGAAGAACAGAAGAAGGACTCATTTCTTAAAATGTTTAATACGTGACTCAGGCTGCTATTTCTCCTCACCAAACACATTGAGAACCGGAATTCTCAATGTGTTTGAGTTCATCGGATTTTCACTCATGTCCGAAACAATCAAAGGAAACTAATTAGATAAAACTTTCCTTCATTTCTTCTGAATCTGGAAAACCCTGAGCGATACATATCTGTGAGAAGTGATAAATATTCATCATTAGCAGCGTTCTTTTCTTGCATTTTTTGCATTTGTAAAGACTTATTGTTTCCAACCAGGAAGAAAAAATGTCCCAAACCGTAATTAGAAAGGTGCTTACAAAAGAGACATTTTAAATATCAAATGAAACCAGAGCAGGGTTCTTTGAAGAAGCTCAACTGCAAACCAAAGGACTGCAGAAATGCCAAAGGATTGTCCGTAACAGGCCAGTGTTGTAGCTACTAAACTAAGAAAGGGGGGAAGTGATGCACTGACTTTGTTCATAACAGTTATTAGGGAGACAAGTTTATTCATATTGCACATTTCAGCAGCAAGACAATTTACTGCAGATGAGAAAAACACCTGCAGGCTCCATTTCATCTTCAAGGAGCTGTGAGGTTGAAGCTTTTAAGCTGTTGGTAAATGTGTCATTTCACCTTAAGTTGTTTATGTTTGAATGGAATAAGCTTCTCAGAGGATATCGGTCTTTCTTTTTCTGCATATAAGAAAATGAGGCTTGAAAGTTAAAGAGAAAAAGCTGAAAGCTCCTGTTTAAAAGAATCCTTATTGCAAAACATTTAAATCACTCAAGATAAGGAAATTAATATTGACCCTTGAGATAACTGAGATACAAAGCTGTGTTTTCAAGCAGCGTGTCAAAAACTTTATTTTTAATTCACTTAAAGAAGAAAAAAGAAATCCAACCTTTACTACTCTGGCTGCAGACTGAACATCTATTACCTAAAAACTCGAATTCCTCAGCGAGAAAGATGATGGCTGAATTAAGGGGGAAATTAATTATGAGATTAGGAAAGAGAAAATTTACACATTTGATTTTTTTTCCCCAAAAATTTAAGATATCAAAACAAGATGCATTGAGCTCCCTATGTTCACAAATCAGTAGTATCAGTAATAATGATGAAAAAAAAACAAGAATGAGAATTGATGCTGATTAGTTCATAATAACCTGAATATTCTGCATGAAAAAAAAAAATCACTGATTGATACACTGAAGTTACTGTAGCCAAACAATTATATTATAAATATATTTTAATTACATTATAATTAAATGTTCTTAGAGAATAAAATCCTTGTGCGCTGTTTTTGAGAAAAATGTAAAGAAGCTGTTTAGAGTTGCTAAACGATTCAAACATTTGTGTCCAGACAGACGTACAATAATGAAAAAAACCTTTACATTGTGACAATGAGGAAAAAAAAAAAAGTAAATCATGATAAGCATGATTTTCATTAGGGTATGAGTCAATAACAGCAGATAATGTCCAAAAAAGGGTTCACTTTCTGCAAAGACTTCTTTTTGTTTGTCCCATACTGGGACACTTTTTAACTTAAATGAAAAAGCCTCGTTTACTCCTGACCAAGAAATGCAGAACTGCTAAAACGTTAAAAACCACCTATGGTCACTTGCACAAACTCCTAAACATTTTGTCTTACTATAACCAATTTCAGTGTATATGAGTATGATTCAAAATATATTGCGGCAGATTTGTATTCAGCTTCATTTAATCTGATACTTTAAATATAATACAAAACAATGCAAAATCTCACAGAGAACCGTTCAGTCCAAGATCTTACAAAATAAGAAATATAGAAGAACTGCCAACCTACAAACATTTGCACACCACCATTACTGACATACTGAGGAAGCAAACTGATAAACTGATACATTATCCAATGCATCAGTTTATTAACTTGCTGCAAGTTCCATTTGTGGTAATGTTTGAAACTTTTAAATAAGAACAGGCAAACTGACTTAGAATCACAGTACTTTTATGGATTCACTGGGGGCAGCAGCCCCAATTTCAAAGACCTCTGCTCTCCAATGTTAGACACGGAGGTGGCAGCAACATGCTGAGGGGACGGTCTTCTCCATCAGAAACACGAAACCTGTTCAGTCAGTAAAGCTGTTGATTGATGGATGAATGGGGTTGCATTCAGGGCATTTCTGCAAGAAAATCTTCTAGAAGCTACTGAGGACTTCAAACCGGGACAGAAGTTGACCTTCTACAGGGCTCGAAACATAAAGCGAGACGTACAGTGGAATGGGTTAGATTCAGTTTATCTATATAGCACTAAATTTACAACACGTCATCTCAAAGGGACAGCTCAAGTCTAATTATACCAAGAGGTTCCAGGTCAAGAAGGCATGCAGCTTTAACTGCTTCAAGTTAAACACATCTATCATCTATCTGGCATGTAGCAGCTAAGCTCTGCTTTGTGCTGATCGACCACATTAGATGATGAATATATAAAAGTATAAAGACATTTTAAAAGCAGTTTTATCAAGACTATAACAACTCTGTGGTGTTGCAGTAATTAAAGATCCTACCAGTTTTTTTTTTGTTGTTTTTTTTTGTTTGTTTTTTTGTGTTTGTTTATGTGAAACATTCAGTAATACTTGACCTGGATTACATTCCGCTGAGTCTTGGTCTGACTCCAACCTTTCCAGACCCTGTTCTGCTGCATGCAGGATTTGATATATCATAAACATATATCATTTAACATATCACCAATGATAAAACAATAAAAAATGACAAAGATATTCAAAACATATCATTTCTAAATGTTGTATCAGAACATCTTTTATGGGGCACATTTAATAAGGAGATTGGATGTAGCAGAATCTGTCAAGCATTTAAACTGACAGTCCTACAAGAGAAAAGAACTTGAAAGGTCCTCCTCTAAACTCAGTAGAAATTATCCGTGTGCATAAAAACTCACCAATATCTAGTCTGAGTTTTTCTGCTGGTCAGTAGAAAAGGTAAAGAACAGCCTTGGAGTCATTAGGTTATGATCCCACTCACTGATATGTAGTTTTAATTACGCAAGGCAGGTTTATTCATATAGTACAATTTAGCACAGAGACAATTAAAAGTGCTTTATATGAGTTAAACAATAAAATAAAACAAAAATCAATGAAAAACAAACAAAGTTAGCTTTTGTTTCTGAAATATTACAGACATGGAGTCACATTCTGACCAGTTTAGGTCATATTTCCCCTAATATAAAGTTCAAACTTTAACTTTAAAACTTTAACTTTGTACATATTCTAGTGTAGTAGTATCCCAAATTTTTGTGGTGATGTTGACTCGCTGGTTAAGGTACCAGAACTGCTGCCTGTGACAATATGATTGGCTGAATGTTGCCATGACTTTGCAGAGTATTGTGGACAATGATATAATACCGTAATGCAGATTTATGAGAAGACCGAAAAGATTTGTTTTTGATTAACTTAGTAACTGCAGCTTTGCTCAGTAACTAACAATTTAGCTTCTTTTAGCTCAGACAGTCCCCATATTAAGCTACACAATTTCTACAAGTTTAATAAGCACACGTAATTTTTTCTAAGATGTTCCATTCGTCCTCCCCTGCCCTCAGACCTGAATGAAAAGAATAAATAAAACTCTGGTTCTCACCTCGCATAGAACGCACTATTTGCCTTTAAGATTGAAAATTATTGATTTCTACTTTTGGCTACTTTAGGTCGCCAAAGGAAAAGTAAAATGATAGTTAATATAGGTAATGGTAAAAAGAAAGCTCAGAAAAGATTTGACTCTTCTGCACTAAGTTTGTCCAAGAGGTGATGCCGTATCGAGACATATTCAACTTGTAATTTAAAGCTAATCACAATTTTTTTAGCAGTCTTTGTTGTTTATTTTATTTTTTTACAAGTTCAAGGGATAAAATTAAGATTAAAAAATATAACCTTAACGAAAGAAACAACGCAGTCTGATTTTGTTGAAGATTTTCATTTTAACATGAATGTAAGAACTGTGTCTTTTTTTGCCTTATTAAAAAAAGGCATGCTACTACTTTTAAAACATGAAAAAATGATTGGTTACTGTCTCTTTAAAAATGCTTTCTGCCTTTTCGGGTTGGCCAAATTTGCAACTTTTTAGGATTGCATTCAGGGGCCTTAAAAATCATTCAGAAGGCCTCAAATGGCCCCCGCTCTGCATTTTGGATTTTGCTCTAGAAAGTCAAAATTAAAGTAAAACAGTAGATTAATTACTAACCAACCTTTTCATTGTTGTTTTTCACCCTCATGTTCTCACTGATGGGCTCCTTCCCCCCTAGAAGCTCACGACGCCCTTCACCATTTCTCCTGCAAGATGCTCACTCCTCGTCAGTGCACTGGAGCCTGCACCTTCAAGTCACCTCTGCTGCCCCCCTAGTGCCACTGTCCTACAGCTGACTGCAACCCAGCCTGATAAAAAAAAAACAAAAAAAAAAAAACATGTTTGAAGATCCAACCTCGAGAGCCTTCATGTGTTCACCTCTTCCACCGAGGATTCCTGCTGCAGCTGCTGGTGCCACTGCTCTGCAGATACACCTCCATCAAGGCTCTGGAGGAGATGGATTCTGCAGCAACCTCTCCTCCAAACAACTGGACTCTTATGTTAAAGAGATCATGCTGTGAATCAGAGGATTGCTGATGCAAAGCTGCAAAGCTAAAACCAAGGAGGTCGCTGAATAAAAACTCTTTGCTCTTTCACTATCTGAAGAGAATAATGCTACATTATTTAAATAAATAAAAATATATATATCACGTGACAATGTGCAATGGCTTGTAAAATTGTGATTTTAAGTTCAACTCTCATTTGTTAGATTTGGTTGCATATGTTTTTACATGTATTTATAATGTTCCTTGGGTTTGTACACTGTGTATGTCATCAAGCACTTTAAATGGACAACATTTTTAAATTTGGACACCAAATTTGCTCCTCCAGTTTGTTTGCGTGTGTTATGAATACAGCACATAGTTATGAGCACTTACTGCAGCCGCCCTTCGGGTTTTTCACTTCAGATTATGGAGGCGAAAGAAGCACCATTAAAAGGAAAAGAAAATGCACTGACTGCTGGTTACGAATGTTTGCTTCTCATTTTTCTGTTTTCTTTTTCTGTTTCCTCTCAGTAAACTGAACCAAAACCTCCTCTGTTTTCTTTTTATACAGAGAAAAACAAGCTCAAGTATGAATTGTTGCCACTCCTTTCTTTTTTCTCCTGTTTATCTCCTGTACAAATCCAAATAAAACCTGAAAAGCTCTCTGGGCTTCATGTCCCTCACTGCTCCTCTGCTCTCCTCCAGTGGGAGCCTGACACCTGCTGGCCTTTCTCCAGAACACCCCCCTTCCTCCTCCTGAGGGTGATCGGATTGCCTCACATTGTGTTTGAGTTCAACATGATCTCTTTCATTAGGCAACCAACATCAGAGCATGACATGTCCAGTCATCTTATAATGTTTGACGTGGAGTCAGGGAGGCGAGGTGGGGGTGGAGATGGCGGTTCTGGGAGCAGGTTGATCCACTGGTGAAATCTAATTCTTCAGATGGGACGGCTAATAGATATTGATTACCCAGCTGGGGCCCTGGATGCTTCATACTGAGACGATATTCACATAATGTCACTAATGCACATTGAATGCTAATTTTCAGCCAACATAATTGCCCTCTGTGGCAAAGCTTGTTCCCTCTGAATGCTAACAAGGATGAGCAGCATCATAGTACAGTGGGAGCGACTTGGCTGGGGCCTCCCTGACAATGAAGTGGTTAAAAACACTGATGAAGTCTTTATCTCTTTAATCTTTTATTTTATTATTTGATCATTCTTCTGTTTTTTGTAATTATTTAGGGTATTCTTATTTGACTTTCAATGCTTGTTTTGTTAGTAATGAGGTTTTGGCCTATGGTTTGCAATCATTGGTTAAATAATATTAATTATGTCTCTGATGCATTTTTTTATGTTTTTTATGTGTTCTATATCATCATTTTGTTCCTTTTTATGTTAACTCATGTCTCTGAAAGTCTGTCTTTTTTTTGCCCTCTTTTTTCTTATTTATTGTTTTTCAGATTATTGAACCTGAAAGCAGCTTCTTATTTCCAGCTGTGACTTGATTAAACAGAGGGCCCTTCCAAAGAGCTATAAGAACAGACAGACAAGCTGTATTCCTTTAATGTTTGAGCCATTTACATTTTTTTCATTTTATTATGCTTTTCTTTGTGGTTATACATATGTATGTGATTTTTTTTTGTCTCCGTTTTTATTTGTTCTTTGTGTTTTTATGCTCTTTTTTGTGCTTTGATTTTTTTTTCTGTATATAACTGTAGTTCAATAAATTCTGATGATCTTGTGATAACCTTTTGCATTTTTCTGGCTGTGTTGCTTTATTTTTTTGCTCTCTTTTATTACTTATATGAAACAAACACTGTGGCCATTTAACAGAAACAAGGTGTATGCAAACTGAGCTGCTTTAGGCCCAGGCCAGCAGCGAAGAGACCAAAATGGCCACAATTACTAAAACCCCAAATTTTAGATATGTTCAAAGGAAAACAAAGTGATTTAACATTTTCAAACTGTCTAATAACAAATCTTTAAGGATTTTAACTAATATATGTTAAGGAAATTATTCATAGTTTGATAATGAAATTAATTAATAGGTGTTAAATCTCGCTGCTCGCTATCTTTACAGTAGTTATAACCTGTGAGTAAAGACATGAATTGCCTTTCTGTGCTAGAAAGTTGTACCAACACACAACTGTAAGTCAGACTTTGATGTTTTAGTTTGTATTTTCACAAGGTGAGCTAGTGTACCTTTGTGTTTAATGCATTTGCTTGACGCATCACATTTGTGAATGAATGTTATGTTTTTCTCTTGGTTCAGATCTCTGCCATTTTTTTTTTAATTATCAGATTTGGGAGGTTTCGTCTCGGTTTTGTATAATTTGTACTTTTCGTTCCTTCGTTCACTGCAGGGAAAAACAAGAAGAGGAGTTTTCTCTATGGGATGATATGGAAACTGCTGAGCTCCAATCTCTAAATGAGGATTAGGTAAACCGGATCTTTTAAGCACTTTTTTTCCTATATAGATCATACTTTGACACTGTAAGACAAAGAACTTCATATTTTTTGAGAAATTTCCTTCACTTATGTAAAAGATCATTCAAAAGGGAAAACCTTAACAAAAATCGTGATCGATGCTTTTTAACTATGTAATGTATCATACCTAATGTTGAGAAACTGTTATTATATATTCACATCCTGATCATATAAACAGTAAATATATAACATGGAGGCACTGAATGATGTAACACTGGCAGTTTTATTTTCCAGAACTTGAATGTAGTGTCAAAAATTATTTACTGTCCAAAAATTAAACTTTTAAATTGAGTGTGTGTACATTTATTTGGAGGGGATAAAATAAAAATAGATTTACAAAAAAAAAATA
>NW_015151177.1:391901-394095 GCF_000732505.1 Cyprinodon variegatus
GTGATAAAATAAACTCTTAAAAAAAGGAATTGTGATTGGGGTTTTTTCCCCATATATATATACATATATATATATATATATATATATATATATATGTATATATATATGGGGAAAAAACCCCAATCACAATTCCTTTTTTTAAGAGTTTATTTTATCACTATTTAGCATTATTACTATTACAGGGTTACATGGGTCTTTGAAACGGAACAGGCCTGTAGCATCACAGATCCTCCACCATGCTAATTCTTTGTTTTGAAAAGAAAGAGATAAAGAAAAACAACACATAGAAAAAAAATCAATAACCTGTAATTTTGATTGCATAAGTGATCCTTTGTTTATCACATTTCCAAAACAACAGGTCCGTGTTAAAGTCCATATACATTCCAGCTAACTCCACATTTTCCTTACTTTACTCTCAAATAGTGAATAAATAAAGCATCCAGAGCTTGTTTTCAACATTTACAGTAGGGACCCAAAGTTGTCTTTCTTTGGAGATGTTCTCTATCAGTGACCTTTTTTTATTATTGTCCTGCTATGTGTTTATTAGTGCCAGGATAAACTTGGTTCGTCTCACAACCTTGTTTCTGACAGTTCCAGTCATAAAGCTTTAATTCATACTTTTACTTCCATCATTTCAGCTCTACATATCTGCTAGTTCTGAGAAGCAGGGATGATTTAGTCAATTTCTAATTTAAGGGGCAATTCTGTGATTTCTATAAGAAAGCGGATAAAGAGAAATTATTACACAAAATAATTATCAAATAAATAATCCACTTCTGGAAAACAGCACTTCTTTAATCTTTAATCTTTCACTGCTTTAAAAAAAGCAGGAAGTTTTAAATTAATCCTTTAGTTTATCATCTGATCTAAATTTTCCAGATTATTGGTATAACAGAACAATATCTAAGTTGAATAATGATACTTTTCCTACACTGACTGCATAAAGTTAAACTAAAGGGAGGATTTTTCTAAATGTTTCTGTTATAGAGGAGCTGTCAATAAATAGGGAGGGCGTTGTACAAGCTGTACCATCCAGAAGCTATTTAAGTGCTTCAGCTGCTACATTACTGGTGTTTAAGGTGATTTATTCACCTTTGCCTGACATATAACAGTCTCATATTTAATTTCATGGGTAACATGATATAGCTTTTACATCATAAATGTTTTGCTCATGTCTGCTCACCTGTAGAGTTTATTTGTTTTAAATTTGAGCCTATATTCTCTTGTAATAAGTTTCCATACTAAGTGCCACTATGGAGTCCATTAACAGTGACATTAGACATTTTAGAGAAAAGAAAAACTCTTTATTGTGCTGCTGGATAATGATCCCACAGTATTTGCTCTGTGGGATATGGATTGATTATTTGCTCATATAATCGTTTGTGGTCAGTGGACACCTGCCCCCTCACTGGGCATCAACAATGCAACAGATGGCAGCGATACATGATGACATAATGAGGCCCAAACCAAGCAGCAGAACTAGTTTGTCAATAAGTCTTTGTGTATTTTATTTTATTTTTTGTAATGGATTTATGCACAAAGCCAAAATGTGTTCAGTGAGATCATGTTTGGTTCAGCCTGGAAGAAAAACCTTATTACAGAAAGTAGAGGCTTGAGTTGTTGGTAATTGTTCAGGATCAGATCAGATCATGTTGGACTTTTGTTTATCATTTGGCGCCCCCTACTGGTCAAACCGTCCTCTAACTACGGGGTAAGGAATCATTTTTCTTATTAAGTCATTTGGCCCTAACTAAGATTAGATATTGAAGGTATTCATGCTAATTGTGTTTCTCTACGAACATATGATAAGTTTCTTTTCCACAATACTTTGAAAGATAACATTTATTTTATTTATTCTAAGCAGAGCAGGTGTAAAGTAAATGGATGCATAGATTTTAAATAATGTAACAAAAATGGTTTCTTGTTTGCGTAAGGGTCTGGTGAAAAAAAGTTTTTTGTAAAAGTTTTATTGGGAAATCATCAAAAGAGCCCAAATACCTCTCATTGCAAATGTGCAAAGAATTTAAAGCACGGCTTGAAACAGTATCTGAATGTTCATGAACTTTGACCTGTTGAGTGTATCAGTTACCCACAGCATGAAAAATACTTAGAAACTAAACTGTATTAGAACAGAATGTGCTGAAAGTTCTCAGACAGAGAGTGCAGTTTGAATTTAAACAGAAATGGTAAAATG
>NW_015151177.1:396380-398738 GCF_000732505.1 Cyprinodon variegatus
TATACAAGTTTCACTTTTTAAATGGAATTACTGAAATCAATCTACTTTTTCATGATATTCTAATTTTATGACCAGCACCTGTATGTCCACTTGCATTCATGTACGGTGCAAATACACTGCCTGGCCGAATAAAAAGTCGCCACCTGGATTCAACTAAGCAAATAGGTACGAGCCTCCTATTGGATAATTACTTCACTGGCGATTATCTTTCAGCTGGCAACAAGTTATTTAACCCCAACTGGTGCAATGATTGCTTCTCATTTTCTAAACAACCATGTCGAAAGACACATCCTAACCTTTGCCAACAGACCCATAGCTGGAAAGAGGAGTATCTCATCACATCTTGCCTGACTATTCAGACAACATGAGGCCTTTTTTCCCCAAACAGTATTGAATGATACCTTTGGTGTTCTTTGGGATTAGGAAAACTCAATTTAGGTGCTATATTTGCAACAGTTTATCTAAATGTAAGACTACTTGCATATAAAATATATTACAGAAAGTCAAGGAGTTTTAAACAAATGTGCCTGTTTGACCCTTTTTTATTGCAACAAATATGATCATTTTATTACTTGAATTTATTTTATCCTATTTATATTGAATGTCGTGGTTTTTTTTTTTTACTTTATGAACCAATGTTTCTATGAAGTAAAATCTTTTTTTTTTTTCAGTAAGTTGCACATAATTATTGCTTTGCCACATTATGATACACTTATGATATACTTCTGATAAATCAATATCACTTAAATAAAGTTAGTATCAAAGTTTTAAAGTTTACTTTTCACAACTACACCTCTACTTAAAATAACTATACAAATTTAATTTTAGATAAGATAGACAGACAGACAGACGACCGATAGATAGAAAATAACTTTTACAGAATGAGGAGATTAAGTCATGCTTTTCTTGATTAAAGTTACTAATACCTGAATGACATCTAAAATTATTAAAATGCAACAAACATTGCACTGTAGTTTGAAGTAAGTAACATAATTAGGATTTTTATCACATGTTACTGGTTTACATTCAGCTTTGTGACCTTTGTATAGATAGATGAATATATTTCTTTTTTCCTATCCTCAGGTGGGCTTTTGAACTAACCACAATCGCTCTGTGCGCGTTCACGCAGCCCCTCTGCGCGTCCCAGTCATGTGACAACCCTTCAGCACGCCTGCGCACAGAAATAGAAGATGGCGGAGAGTGCGGATCTAAAGGTAAGCCGCAGTCTGAAATTACTATAAATTCAAGCCGGTCCTGCATTATTTCATCGTTTCTTTTCGCGGTTCTCGCGCGGATTAAGCGCCGGGGGCGCTGAGAGGTTGTCCGGTTAAAGGTTCCCCGCCGAAAGGCGGCAGGAACTTTTTTTCTGAATCCGCCAAAAAGCTCCCTGCGAACATGTTTATGTTGATGTTGAGAGGCGCTGGTTTGGCTGAACCACGCTCCAGCTCCTGCCTCCCCTGTCACATCTCCCCCTTCAGATAGGACCTGTCCCGGTACCGAGCCGGTCCTCTGGAGTTTAAACGGTATTTTGATGTTCTTGTCTTCTGGGCTGGTTTCTGACGCGGCGGCAGCATCGAGCCTGTGAGGCGGCTTGACCATGATGACAGCAGCAGCCTCTTCCTCCTCACACCTGCGCTTGATTAAACCTCCCCCCCATGGATACTTTAATATGAACAATCCTGGGTTCTCCTCTACATGCAGGAGTCTGCAGGTGGATGGAGCTCACCTGGCCGGGATTCACTTTACCTGTTGATGGTGAAGCACGCCTCCATGTAACGGTGCGCTGCCTGATGGTTACCAGAGCCTGGATTAATTAATCTATGGAGCAGAGCTTCAGTTTACTACGGAAGAGGATTAGGGTCACTGGGAAAAAAAATGATTTTAAATATTATTTCAATTTAATATGGGGAAAAAGTCAAAATTCAGACTTTGATCTCAGAATTCTGACTTTGACTTTGATCTGAGAATTCTGACTTTGATCTCAGAATTCAGACTTTTTTTTCCCTCAGAATTCTGACTTTTTATCTCAGAATTTTGATTTTCCCCAAAATTCTGACTTAAATCTCAGAATTTTGGATCTTAATGTAGATGGGCATCTTGAAGAAAAGATGTGGGAGCACTCAGCTTCACTGACAAAGATGTGAGTTGTTTGGGAGGGCCAGTAACACATTGATAAAAATGATGAAATTATGCAACTTTTTACGTGCCTGGTGATGCCATTTCATTAATGGAAGAGAAGGTGAATATAACAAGGGAGCTATTTTATTCTCAACAGACATGGCTACAGCTTGATGCTGACCTGTTTGTTAGCTGTTAGAATTCAGTCAGAATTCTTAGAAAAAAAGTCAGAATTCTGAC
>NW_015151177.1:400400-407240 GCF_000732505.1 Cyprinodon variegatus
ACTTTCATAACTGTAAAAACAGATCGAATCGAAATTAATCGATTTAGAACTCTATGAATCAAAATCGAATCGATTCAGGACTTTGGCTAAAATACCGAGCCCTAGTACGTAAGTCGTGCTGCCCAGCGCTACGCTCTGGTTCTGCCTGGAATCGATAAGAAAATCGTTAAGCGAGCTGCCAAACGGCGCCGTGGAATTGGAACACACTGAACCGGTTCTGAACAGGAACCGCTTTTCAATTCCCATCCCTATTTGGGAGTGAATGATCTGGATTGATCAAATGCTTGTGTTTTCATTTAATCCATGATATGAAACAGTGGTTTTAGATTCAGTTTATGGTAAAAACTGGTAAAAACTTTTCCAAGAAAACCTGGCTGATTTCATGGATTCACTGACCCTGCATTGTGATATCCAGGTATCTGTTAACACTTTAATTATTTAGAAGAAGACATCAATCAATACAGTTTTTCGTTTATGACTGATGCTGACACCAATTATTTAAACATCAGTT
This sequence comes from Cyprinodon variegatus, assembly GCF_000732505.1. Lineage (NCBI taxonomy): Eukaryota > Metazoa > Chordata > Actinopteri > Cyprinodontiformes > Cyprinodontidae > Cyprinodon > Cyprinodon variegatus. The sequence goes on from NW_015151177.1 coordinate 400,912, forward strand.
TCTGATTCTTAATGTGTGCTGCCATTTTTGAAAATTTGTTTTTTTCTCTGAGGCTGAAAATTTTGATTCCGCTACTGATTTTTCTTTTTTCGTTTACATGTTAAAAATTAGACGAGGACAAACGTAACACTAACACGCATCTCGCTTTAAATAAAAAATAAATATTTATTAATAAATCAAACTAAACATTTCGAATGGAACGCAAATGGAGGGGACGGCAGTGCATGCACTTGCTGGCGTGGCTGCTGAATGCATTAATGAATGCATGCAGCTATGGGCCGATGCAAGAAAAATAAAAAGCTGATATCAGGCAGATGATGTATAACCTTTAGCCCCAGGGATGAGCTTCTTCAGAGGAATCAGAGTTTAGTCCATCTTAAAGTGAAGAAATTTTAAGGTCATCCCCATTTATATACCCTTTGATTCTGGTTTAAAAAAAACTGATTACAAAGGCTTAAGCTATACCCTTTGAGATGAATGTACAGAAAATAGTGGAAATTATTTTATTTATTGCATTCAGTGGTTCTGGAACATGATCCTTAGCTTTTGATAGTTGACCTGCACATCACAGCCAGACATTTGGCCACTTCTGATTCCAGTTCCTCTCTAGTTCTCTTTTTATCATGACTTCCTGTAAGTTATTTCACTACCTTCTGTAGGTTTTTTTTGTTGGGGTAAAAGGGAACAGATTCTGAAACTGTAAAGTTTACCCCTGTTGACTAACCAGCAAGTTATGTTTGAAATGAGTGGATAAGCAAACATTGTTGAAAGAGCTGGAATTTGTTCAGGGTTTCCTTTTTGCCGTATTGCGTGACTAAAATATAACATGTTTGGCTGTTTTTGATGCTCTTGATTAAACTGACCTCTGGTTTCAACTAAGCTTTTAGTGTGTGGAGTTCCTACACAGAGGCTTGGAAAAGTATTGACAAATGTTTCCAGATTTCCTCCCCTTTTCATTTATCTAAAAGATTAAAGATTGTATTTTTTTTTTTTTTTCCTAAAAAGAGTTTCTAAAAAATGGAAAATGATTAAATGGATGGATTGTTTTCCCAGGTTTTAGGAAATTAGGTTGGAAAAGAAACATGATGATGTTTCCAGACTTGATAGATCGCCCTGTTTTATCATCTAACGTCAGAATTTCAGAATTGAGGGTGTTTTATGTTGATTTATATTTGGATTACATCCTTCATCTTTGATTGACCACATCAAAACCTTTTTTTCAGACTTATAGGTTACGTTTTTAAATGCAGATTTAAGTGAACGCTTAAAAAAGAATGGTATTACCGCTGTTTGGCTTGTGGAACCCTTTGGGTCAAGGTTTCAAATCTGGCTTAAAACCTGTGATTTAAAGCGAAGTTATAAATTTTTTTTTAACAGTGATTGTCTAAATAGATAATTTGGATAAAATAATATGTTGAATTAGTTGCTGCTGGAATTAAAGTCACCTTGGTGTTGAGTATTGGTTGAACATCCAGATAAGAAAGCTAGGATGTTGATAAAGTTCTAAAAATAGATTAGAATTCAACTTTATTGTCATTCCACTGTCACAAGTACAGAGCAAAGAAATGAATTCTCTGCATTTAACCCATCCCCTTGGGGAGCAGTGGGCTGTCATTGTGCGGCGCCCAGGGAGCAGTGTGGGGGTTAAGGGTCTTGCTCACGGACCCAGAGGGGCAGGCTGTGGGAGTGGGGGATCGAACTCACAACCTCAAGATTCAAAGCCCTACCACTAGGCCGCCACTCCCCATGTAAAAATGTAACAAAAAGCAGAATAAAAGGTTTGTTAGATGTCTTAATTTCAGAGGTGTCAAGTAATGAAGTACAAATACTTCATTACTGTACTTAAGTACACTTTTAGGTATCTATACTTTACTCCATTACTTATTTTTCTTCCTACGTCTGACTTCTACTCATTACGTTTTCACACCAGTATCTGTACTTTCTATTCCTTACATTTTTAAAACAAACTTTACTCGTTACTCTTGGCTTCAGTTTAATGTTTATAAATATTTATTTCACGTCATGTGCCCTATCCAATGCAGATCATTGGCGCCATCCACATCTAGCGAAAACTAGTGTAATTGATGAGTCATATAACGCAAACACTCATTGGTTAGCTAAAGGAAATCATCAGAAGCAAGCAGGTGTTCTTCAAACTGCAAACCTGAATTATCTATGCCATGCTGCAATGTTGGATTCAGAAAAAGATGTTGAAATGTCTGAAAGGTCGGACACAGGCGAGAGCGTATCTGGAGACTGAGACCAACAAGACCTCCCTCATCCTTGGCTCTATCTCAAATAATTTTACAAAATAGTCAAAAAATTGAGCTTTCATTCATATAGTGGCATCTGGCTGTTTTTTTTAAAGGTTACTTTATACTTTTATACTTTAAATAGTTTTTGGAGCACATAGTTTTTCACTTTTACTTGAGTAAAGAGGTCGGGTTGATACTTCAACTTTTACCAGAGTGTTTTTAAACTACAGGATCTATACTTCTAATTAAGTAACAAATGTGTGTACTTTTGACACCACTGCTTAATTTTGACCTTTTTAAGAATGAAGAACACCATCAGTTTGACACATTAGAGCTGAATCCTGTTAGGATTAGCTGCAGAGGTCGCTCTGAATGTAGCTGCCCTCTTTGCTCCTGATCCGTTTGGAAAAACTCTGTTACTAAATTATTTAGTGGGCTTATTTCTAATTTTGTAATTATGAAAATGTGCTCCTGCAATATCTCTGAGCAAGAAACACACATATAGATTCTTACAGCTGTTAGGCATGCTGTGCATCAGAAGAGATGCACATTATCTGTTGAATAAGCAATGTGTGTTCTAATGGTTGAAACATGGCCAAACCGAGAAGCAAAAAGCTTAGTGTTGATGCAAACTTTCACAGACATGAAAATTATTTTTAGATGGGGTTTTTTTCTGGCACCGATAACTGATGGATTTTCTTTGTTCCTTCTTACATTGGTGATAAGTAACTGATTACATTCAGGCTGTTTTCAGTTTTAGGTTTCATATTGAAACATGAAACCAAGTGTTTTCAAACTAATGAAGCTTTAGTGCCAACAGAAACAGACGTCTTCACGATAACTGATTTATCTACTTCCTCCGCCTTTTTTTTGTTTTTATTTGTTTGTGTGGAAACGAATAACCCAGCTTCTGTCCTTGAAGTGATCATACTTTTAATTCTGTTTCAGGCTTTAAAAGATGACAGGATGACCTTATAAAATAAAGAGCCGTTTCTTTTCTCTCCGCATGCACCCTTCACAGGCTTTGTGATCTGCTTACAGGGCAGGAGCATCTGTGATTGTTGACTACCTCCATGTGTGCAAATATACAGTGTTTGGGGGAGAAAAAAAACCAAGAGTGATTATGAGAAGACATTTCTGATGTCTGTAAAAAACACCTTGCTTTGTTTCATCTACTGTTAGAGTGAAACAACTAATTTTTACCTAAATATTGATCTTTTTTTTTTTGCCGTTTCTAGATTTGAAGCGAGATGCAGAAGTAGAAAAGGGAAACTTCTTCTTTTGATATAGTAGTGCTTTGTGAATTTGAAGATTATGGCTTTGCTTCATGAACTTGCAGAGAAATATCAGAAACTGAGTCGACAGATTTTAAAATCCCACAGGAAATTTTCAGAAATCTGTATCACTTCAGCTTTTATAGGTATTTAAGAGCTGATTTGGACACGTTGCCTCCTGAAACCAGAAGTAATGGGCTAAAGGGAAAGTTGTACCTGTGGAGGACAACGAGCTTCATGCTCAGCATGCCTCACTTTAGCAAAATGCAAAAATATGTTATCAATTCCTAAGGGAAACCAGATAGATAGATGGATTGCCAGTTTTTTTAAATTTGCATCCATCTAGACGAGTTATGACTGTATTATGATTGATTGCTTTGGATCTCATGCCCCCCGCAGCAGTTAAGGTCTATGCAATGCCGCTCCTTCGATTAATCACACTTTCAGGGCTTTTTCACTGGGTTAAAAAGCCTCTCTTAAATAAAAAGACAAATCATAAGGATTTTACACTGGAAAAATGATCTAGAAATAAGTAAATAATTCTTAAATTAAGTGTATTTACCCTTTGACTAGGTAAATGGGATAGTTTTCCAATGGAATGAGTATTTTTACTCTTGAAATATGATAGATAATATGTACTCTAAATAAGACAAAACAATTGTGTTTTCTTATTTTAGGTGTAAATTGGCAAAATGTGTCTTTTAACTCCTCAATCCAAGAACAAATGCACTTATTTTTAGAAAAAAAAACTTATCTAAATTTTTATTTTTTTCCAGTGTAGGTGGAGGCGATCAGGATGTTTAGCTCTATTAGTTAGCACGCTTTGCCCTAAGTTTTATAGATTTCCTCTTTATATCCAGAGTCTGAGCATGAAGCTGCTGCGCAGTCATCTCCGATAAAATCTGAGCTCATGAACGCCTCTGATGTTGCCAAACCCCCCAACGCGCCGCGTTGCATCGCATTTTGTTTGAGAGGAGTCTCGATCCGCCTTTAGCTTCTTTGAACTGTCTTCTTTCTTCTCCGGCGCTGCTGCAGCAGCAACCTGGCAATACAGATGACTGTCTGTGTGCTGGCGGCTTATAGGTGGAGACAGTCTATTTGTAGAGCCTCTGGCTAGGTTAATCCCTAATGATACAGGCCCCGTTCTCTGCTTCCCTACATCCTTTCAACACATGCCTATTTCTTTCATTGTCGTTCCTTTCCAGTTTGGAGCAGAATGAGATGTTCAGGTGGAAATGTCAGATGAGAAGCTTTAATCTGCATCAGTCAAGAAACATGAAAACCTGATAAATGGAGATGAGACGTGTGGAAATGCAAAGCAGACATTGCAGATGGTGCATGTTTCTTCTGTCAGAGATGTCAGGGATGTTTGGCGTAGAAACATCTGGAGCAAACTGTTCTAGAGGGTTTGTTTCCTCTCATTCATATACTCAGTGCTCTGGGAGATTCACCAGTTGGCCTGCAAGATAAAGATAACAAACATGTTTTGTCACTTCGGGCAACGTGATATATGTTCGACACGTTCTGCCCAGTCGCACCGGCATTCCAGCCCCATTATCGTCAGACTTTTCGTGCCCTGTGAGAGAACACGCCGTCTGCAGTCAGCGGACTGTTTCTGCGGTTTCTGCAGAGATGGAGCTTTCCTTAACTCCTGGGGTGATTTAGTTACATAGTGCTGTTGCTGTGGAAACATGTCACTTTTGCGATGGACATGGGTAGGCAGCAGTGTGGAGCTCAGTTCCCTGTCTCTTACTGGTTGAAAGGGAAAGAGAATGCATTCATTCCAGCATATTTTCTGGGAATTCGAATATCTGGGTGTCTGGGGATGTTTTGGTGTGAGAAAAGAAAATGATGGTGAACAAAAAGCGGATGCTCCCTCCTCCTCCTCCGGCACACAGGAGCAGGGCTGTGTTATAAAAATCAGTCACTTTAAGGCAGACATAATTAATCAATTTAATCTGATTTAATAGATTTAAATTATCAAATAATTGAATCAAACTGGGGTATACAGACTTGCTATCTGATGAAAAAACATTCAGGGAATGGCTAAACTCGACAGAAAATCTTCATTTTGTTTCATTTTAGAATGAAATTCTTCCTTTTCTTCAAATATGCTCTATCCAGGAACCCACAAGTGGCATTTTAGTTTCACCTTGTTCAAATTAGGGCTGAAAATTTTAATTGGATTAATCGATTATTTAAATAATCATCAACTAATTTAGTAATCGATTAATCGTTAACTGGAGTATAGAGACTGTAAAACATGCCTTTAGCTGACAGATCAACCAACCCTTGAGCAGAAATTATATAAAATTGTACATAAAAAAATTTATAAAAATTTTGTATTAAAGATAAAAAAAACATTCAGAACAAGTGGAAAAGCTTCGGTTTCACCTGGTTTAATTCTGTATAAAATAGTTTTTAAAGAAACCTTTGCCAGCCCAATAATAAATGAATAAAAAAAAAAAACAATTGACAGATTCATCAATCAGCAAAACAGTCATTAATTGCAGGTCTAGTTCAAATTCAATCGCCCATTACCAGGTTTATGGAACTTTTGTGCAAAGATACTTATTTGCTGCTGTCAGGCGCACAATTCAGAGAAAAACTTTCATGATCAGCATTAGTTTGTGGTTCGTAGACGATCTCAAACACAGCCCTCTATTCAGAACATCAGACCACAATTAGCCTGAAGTGAAGTATGGTTTATCATGTTAATTTAACATGATAAAACTTCCTTCCTTCCTTCCTTCCTTCCTTCCTTCCTTCCTTCCTTCCTTCCTTCCTTCCTTCCTTCCTT
>NW_015151177.1:407751-430392 GCF_000732505.1 Cyprinodon variegatus
AACACAGCCCTCTATTCAGAACATCAGACCACAATTAGCCTGAAGTGAAGTATGGTTTATCATGTTAATTTAACATGATAAAACTTCCTTCCTTCCTTCCTTCCTTCCTTCCTTTATCATGGTTTATCATGTTAATTTAACATGATAAAACATACTTGTTTCCTTCCTTCCTTCCTTCCTTCCTCGATTGTAGATGTATAAAAATATTGTGGTTCCCTGATTTGCTTTTACAAAAATTTTTTAAAGCATTACATAGTTTAATAATTTATAGAAAAAACAAATAATTCAGATAAAGGTAAAGATAATAAGACTTGAGCTACCAAACAGATATTTCTAAACAAAGTATTTTCTAAATAACACAAATAAACTTATTATTCTTTCTTAAGACAGGGAGGTAGGGCGGAATCAATCTCTGGTTTGTTTAAATCCTACCAATATTTGCATTGATGAATACACCCTTAATGAGAACAATGATTTTTTTATAAAGTCTGTGACGACGTGGAAAGCCTGTAGATAAACATGGTTGAAGCTCTAAGACCGAAACATTCATACTTCCTTCTAGGGTTTAGCCTTACAAACTAATGTCCGCCTGTTGGGCCACATCTGGATTAAACCTGCAGCTGTATCTTTAGTTCAACATCACACTTGTTAAATTTCATCGCTTTTAAAGGAGGTGGAAGCTAAAGCTGATAATTTTGGAGCAGAGAGCTAACTTTCTGTTGATCAGGACAAACTTGTGGGATTGCTTTCCAACTAGCAGCTGACGGGCGGGGTTGGTCCGATTATCCGGCCAACGTTCAACAGCAGAATAGGAAACTCATCACTCAAACGTCTAGAATTTTATCACCAGGAATGTGATTTATAAGCTTTAGCTTTATAAACATTGGGTATAGCTTGACGTGGAGACCAGCCTCTTCCTATCCGCCGACTGTTTTAGATTCTTCCAATAGTCCAAACCAGTTCTTTTTAAATAACACAACATGGTTTAGAAATGATGCCATCACTTCTGTTTATACTGTGAGAGGAATTTCTGAACAACTCGCTTAATCTTTCCTTTTTTTAAAGTTGGGAAATGGTGAGGATAGAGATAAGCAGTTCCCAGGAGCCGACATCCTGTGAGTTTTTCATGTTTTCTTCAAAACTCCTGATTGAAGCGAATGGCTGATTAGTGCACCCTTGTTGAACGTGGGGACAGACTGTGGTGATAATTTGGTTATTTGAATAAGCTGTTTTGGATCTAGGATGCAACTATAACCTCCAATACATTTGCTTAGTACCAGAATAACCCCCCCTGGACTGGGGCAATCCCAGCTTTCAGCCACAGCTCAAAGGGAGAGAGTGATTAGTTGACTAGTCATCTATTATTTTAATCCACCTCTGCTGTCGATGGACCTGTTTTGTCTTCTTAATAATGGTACGTTTTTATTTCAGTTAGCTGTCGCTGAAAACAAAAATTGAAGCTGCAAAAAGACTGAAGCTAATCTGCTTAATTCAGCGCTGAACAGACGCTCTTCATGCCACCAGAAACCCATTACACTAACCACACTCTGTTTAAAGAAATGTACGTTAAATACGTCTGAAAGATATTAGCTAAATATATAAGTGCATCACTTTCGTTTTCTTTCTCTGCAACATGCTCTCATTTCCTAAAAGCTTCAAGTCAATTAGAATAAACATCACGTTTTGTTAGTTCGACAACTTTAGTTCATTTCTGCAGGCCAGGTATGTCGCTTATGTGCAGAGCTAGAAAGCATGATGGTTGAAAAATATTGTTTTATTAAGGATTGTATTAAATTTCAAGATATTGGCTGTTAGAGCTACGAAAGAGTGATGTGTCCCTGTTTTTTTTTTTTTTTTAAGTCAAATTATCCTATCTATGCTGATTGTATAAAAAACTAGTAAAGCAGTCAGAGAGCAGACTTTTGTCCCGATATTGTGACTTTACACCTGGAGCTAAAAATCGCTCATGATCTGGATCAGTACCAAATGTTCTGCTCTCACCTTCTTCATTCTCTCTGCTTTCTTATTTGATCAGCAGGCCAAGACTCAAATGTTTTCCGGTGTTTTCTGTCTTCAATATAATACTTTGGGACTCTTTTGAGTCTGACGCTGAAGCTGTCTGCAGTCACTGCTGCCACCATCTGGCTTAGGTTTGATCTACGAAATAATGTTTAAAAAATCCTTTAAAGCAGAGGTCTTCAACAGGGGTCCGCGACCCCTAGGGGGGCCACAGAGGTACTGCATGGGGGTCGCCAAAGTTTTGGTTGCTTAGACTTTTTTTATTTTCCTCCCTGCATTTTTTTCCACTAATTGAAATGTCTTTAAATCCACATTAACATGAATTCAACACACTGATGTAAACAGATAAATGGAGCAGAAGATGTCTTTCAGTCATCAATGCACACATTCAGCGACACACAGGAGCTCTTTCAAGCTGGGCACCGTTTCATTCACAACACCTGTTCCATCAGCAAGGAATCAGAATCAGAAATACTTTAATAATCCCAGGGAGAAATTACTTTGCTTACATTACTCCATCTGTAATAGAGTGACTACAGGACCAGTTTGATAGAACACAATTTCATACAATACATATAATTAGGGGGTCCCCGCTCCATCTCGCCATCAGTTTGGGGGTCCTTGGCCTGGAACACTTTGAAGACCCCTGTGGTAGAGAATCTGCTGAAGGTTAGGATGATGTTAAGGAGACTGTCCAACTATGAGCTCAAAGCAAACAATAAATCATCCAAATACCAGTGAAACATACTTTTAATCAGTCACCTATAATATGAAGGGTTAGCATTGGCTGCTCTAATGGAAATAAAGGCTTTTCCATTGATTATTCAAGGGTATAAACTGTTTTTAACATGCCAGAGATTACATTTCTTTTAAACTGATTTTCCTCTTGCATTATTATCCTTTAAGAGAAACACAATCATTCTTAAATGAGATAATAATGGATTTTGGATCTAATTCTAAGCTGAGGAAAAGGTAAATGCATGTCAAATTTTCTGGTAGCAGAGGAATTCATTTTTGGAAAATGTACAACTTGAATGTAAAATAGGAACTGAAAAATCCATCGATCTTGTGAGACACCTGCAGCCTGTAGTCACATGAGGTGACGTAATGATGGCCGCTTACTGGAAAAGCTGTTTTTGTGGAGCTCTAACCAGTCGTGGCCTCTACCCTGACCTTCCGACCTGGGAAATCTGCTGCTGAATACTCTGATTCACCAAACACCCTTCATTCCTTATGAACTAGTCTGCCTGCTGGCGGGAAATCCTTTTAAAATTGTAGGAAAACAAAAAAACAATCAAGTGTACTTTGCTTTAAGTCGTCCCTCTCTCTCTTCAGTCTCTAAATTAGAGAGCAGCACTCAACAATTTTGTAATCATCATCAAGTGATTAACGGAAAAACAAGTTCAAGTTTTTCTTTTTTAGATAAAGGTTAGTTTTAATAAATCAGCAACGTCTTCTTTGATTATTCTCAGTTTGACTTCTCTTCATTTTAACCAGTCGATCATTTATCTTGTGCAGAGTTTTTCAGTGTTCTTTGTTTTTGTTCTCAACAGAAAGCTGTTTTGGGAAATAACCGGTATTGACTTCAGGTTCTCTGAATTATAACGAACTGTGTGCGGTTCTTTATGATTTATTACCCAAGCTAATCTGATAAAGCCTCTGCTCACCTTTTTACTACTCTAATTGCCTGCAATATCCGTCATTAGGTCTCCTGAAAATGCAGTTTTATTGTCTGATCTTTGGCCAATCGATTTGGTCTTTAAAAAGGCAAAAAAAACAAAGCTTTAGAGTTCACAGCAATACCTAAATCTGCTGCAGTAATGGGCCATTTGACTGATAGCAGACATTATTAGTTTAGAGAGTGTGACACCTTTTATTGTTTTGAAGGCCTGATACTACTACATAATACAATGCACTAGCTTCTCAAACACTGGTAAATACCCCAAAATGTCATGAATTCTTTTCTTCTTGACTCTTTCTTGGATTATATTCTAGTAATCTATTCTGGAGACCGTCCTGCAGAGTGCTGCTGGCCTACGGGCCGAATAGGACCATATTTTTCAGATACCAATGAGTCTGAATTGTGTTATTGTTTTTTTTTTTCCACACTTAGTGGGAGTGTACCACATTGTTCCTTTTGTCTTTTTCTTGTGAGAGACAAGAAAACAGACTCCTGCGTAGGAGATGCAAGATACTGTGAGATAATCTTAGAGGTTATAATAAAACCACTACTGGTTATCTTTAGTTAGAGCTGCTTGTTATCAGAAAAACACAGGCCATTGCAGTGGCGATGGGGCTCAATTTATCAGTCTGAAGTTAACCCACATGTTAACAGTTTGGTTCATGAATAGATTTTATTTTTGGAAATCTTTTTGAGTTCATCCAAAAAACCAAATTATCATGATAGCTCTAATATCACCGTTCTGCCTTTGCTAAATGGCTTGTCTGGTTATTGATGGGTGTATTTTGTAAGTAAATTAGGCTGCTTCTACTTTGATTTTCATCATAATTTTCCATCCTCTTTCACCAGCTTAGGCATTTATACGTGTGATTGTTTTGGGTAGCTGGAAGCATTCAAACAGTTGATCTGGTTCAGAGTGAGAACATTCAGACCTGCAGCTGGTGTGGCTTTATTTTCTGACAGAAATTTTTAGAACGGGTCAAACCACGTCATGAAATTAGTTTTTTTCAGGGGCAGTTTTAATTCTGCATTGTGCTGATTAAGAAATGAAGAAAAGAGCCAGTAGGATGTCTTCTTCTGGCGCATCCTTCCTCTTCTATCTTTTTTTTTTTTTTTTGTCTAAAAGTGCTGACTAGTATTGGAGCCGCTAAGTAGCTAAAGTTTTTGAAGTGTAACTCAAGCCAAGGTTAACATAAACAATAAAAAATGGAGCTGTAAGGTTGTATTTTAATCTTACTAGGATTTTCTTTATCTTTTTATGAGCTTGGTTAGTTGTTTAGAAACCATCTTGGTTGTAGTTGAATTTTAAAACATGTTGGGTCATGCTTTCGTCATCATAACCCTGCATTTGGATATTAATTCCATTTATACTTACATGCGCCTATGTATTAATGCTGTCCTTTGTTGCCTTTAGCAGCACAGGCAAACCTACATAGCTCTGAAAAACCTCTTTTTACTCCTGGTTTTGAAGGAGGTAAAAATTCACTACTTTAAAAGATCCGACTGTAACTACCAGCGCCCCTCTGCTTACGGTCTATGCTTCAATGAGGCTAAGCTAGGCTACGTTAGCTACCACTTTCTCATATCCTGACCATTGAGCCATACATGGATTCAGGGTTTCCTGGCTCTAACCACTTTGGTGGCGGTTTTCTATGTGTGCCAGGGGGGTGGGGTTATGTTTGTTCAGGGGGTGAGTTGCACTTTAATAATAATAATTGCACTTAATTGATTTCACATTGGAGAAATTTACCCCTGCATTTAACCCATCCCCTTGGGGAGCAGTGGGCTGCCATCATGGGGCGCCTCAGGAGCAGTGCGGAGTTAAGGGTCTTGCTCAGAGACCCAGAATGGCAGTCTGTGGGAGTGGGACTCAGAACCTCAGGATTCCAACCTCTATGCCCTAATCACTAGGACACCACTCCCCTCCACTAGGCTGCCACTCCCGTTAGGTTGAGTTTGGTAGCTGATGTAGCCAAATATTTGATGTTAAGGTGTTAATATCGTTTAAGGGGTGATGCTTATGTGTTTTCTATCCAATATAAAATGAAGCAACCAAGTATAATAGATTTCTAGCTTTCTATATCAGCGTCATCATGTAGTTAGATGTGCAGCTCAAAGGGAGTGAGTCTTATCCATCTAGGCTGTCAACTTTCTCTGAATGAAACCCTGGACTCGACTTCAGAAACGTCACCGCAGTCCATATATGCAGTCAAACATCAAAGAGGCTCCTCTCAAGATAAAAGGCATCTGCGGTCCTGCCAGCCTGTAGTCTCCTGCTCGCGTCTCTGCCATTCCCCTTCATCTCAAGTCCTGCCGACCTCTGCCAACTGAGTTGCATTAAAAGGCTGCAGCAGAGCGCGGGTGCAACTCCTCTGCATCTTTTCGTCTCCAGAGGATTTGACTTTAGTGTCTAACATCCTTCTTTTCAGCAGTACACTTTTAGGAGGGTCGCTCTTCCCATCGTTGGGTAATTATGTTAGCGTTTAAGAACGGTGCACGTTGAACATTTGCTATCTTGGCCTCAGATCAGAAACACCCTTGTCAACATTTCACGATACTTAGACTTGAACGCAGCTGGTTTTAGATCCCTATCTTCCTGTTGCAAGCTGGGGCTAGACTTCAGTAGCCTCAGGTGAGGATGAATGGCATTTAATAGTTAAAAGTGAAGTCATTCAGAACCAGGTTCAGCTGGGTCGCCAGATCTTATCGAGCTACGGGAAGACCTTCCACTTATCTGCGTCTTTAGCCTCAAAATGAGCTTTTGTTTGAGCCACAATGCCTGCTGTGATTGGGGTTCTAGAGAGAAAAGAGAGGGAGAAAACAACAGGCGGAGGCATTTCATAGTTAAGCCTCAGTCAGAGAAGCTGGAAGGCTAAGAGGTGGGGGGATGGGAGGACAAAAAAGAGTGGAGGAGGCTGGCGTTCAGCACACAGCCCTGTAGCCCAGAGTTGGAGCTTTATATAATGGCCAGGTAGTATTCAACCTCTACTTCCACCCCCATCCACCTACACAACCACACACACATCCTGCAGAGACTGCTTGGCACAACACGCGTCTCACCATCTCCCAGCCTCCAGGGATTCAAAAGAACTGCATTACTGTTCACCTTCTCCACACCAAATAAAAAATAAAAATCTGCTCAGGTTTATTTTAGCTCTAAAGGTAAACAGGGAAAGCTCAGATGTGTACCACACCTGGGTTTTCACCCAAGTTCAGCAGCAGGAACAGGTGAAATGAGGCACTCATTGATTTTTACTATTCCTGTCGATGGCTGCAGGTTGTATTCTTGACAGAAATTGTGTGCTTTTCTTTATCTGTTTTTCTTTTGATAAGAAATACAATTAAACAGTAGAAGTTTTATCATGAATTAGCCAATCGGAAAGGATGGGGAAACGGAGCGGTCAGGTTTGTCTTCAAGGATTTCATTCTCTGCATCTTTAATAAACTTTTCAAAGATGGACCAGGTTCAGCATATTTAAGCATTTGCAGGCGGTGTAAGATTTTGAGGGGGGAAAAAAACACAAATATAAATAGAAAATATGGCCGATGTATCTTTAACTTCAAAGTCCAGATTGCTTCCAAGGAGCCAGAGCTCCTCTTAGTTTAAATGGCGTTTTAGTCTGAAAAAAGGTTTGTGTTTGTTAGTTTTTTTTTGCTCATTTTTAGTCCAGTACCTTGTTTTGGTCTGGTAAGCCACTTGACTCTGACATCTAAATCAGTCAGACATAAATAACTCCCGGGATATGCTATTGTTGTGCCATTGGTATGGGAATTGTGTGTTTTTTTAAACACAGTGATTTAGACTCATATTTTATCTTTAGCTGAATCCATGAAAACACAAGACAATAGAAAGTTAGAGAGAAAAAAGTGAATCCTGCCACACAATGATTCCCAGACAATCATTAGCTGAGAGCTGAGTTTATAGTTGATGATTAACTTGGCAATGATGCATCTCAGGTCCTGATACAGATTGCCATTGGATTTCTAGTTTCGTAAAGATGTAATATTCTGACACTTTTTTTTATTTTAGTTATTTAGCCGTGGCCCCTCCTTTAGTTTCTTCACGATATCAAAATGCCGTGGCGGTCTTGGAAGTTTAGGACCACTTCAGAATATCTATTATTTACAATGAATACCTCTACCCAGAGGAAGGGGGGGATAGGTGCATGACGCTTAGGGTCGATCTACACTGTTCCAATGGGAAAAATAACAAGCACAACATCCATTTTTTCTAAATAAAGACAAATGATACTTTCCTACAACCTTTGCTAACAAATAGATTCATATATTTAAACATCTGTGCTTTCCAGATAAAAGGTATAGTGGATAAAACATCTTTTCTTTCGTCATTACTTTTATTATTACTATTAGCAACAATTATTCTATATAAAATTGATATTTAAAAGTTATATCTACAAAAATGTATTATTTACTAGGTTTTTATTAAAACAGTTAATTATCAACGAATTTCACTGAAGACTCCTAGATGATTTGCATTTTCTCTTTACCCCATATAACACAAAATCTAGTTCTGAAAAGAGCATGAATTCTGTACTTATCATCTTTAATGTTAGTATATTGATGTGCATAATAAACCACAGTGTTTTTGTTGTCAAGTAATTATGAATATATAAAAAATTAAAATGTTTTTAATATTACAATTGAGAGTATTACTGCTGCCACCGTCTTTATTACAGGGAAATAATGGTAGGGGTGGCCAGAGGGTTGGCCAATGATCAGCTAAGGGTGGCCATGGCCACCCCTGGCCCCCCATCTAGCTCCGACCCTGCCTCTAACCATTTAAAGAAATTAAAAATGATTGTAGAAAATACATTCCAATCTGTACAAGCAATTAAGCTCATATGTTTAATATAAATAAAAAAGTATGATTTGATATTATGAATGACTCTAAAAAGCCTCAATGATTAGGAGGTTGACTAATTCTGGTGGGTGATCTATAGACTTAGAGCATATGTTTGTTTTTTTTTCTCCTCAGTTTCCTGTCTGACAATGTGGCAATGAGAATAATTGTCTTGATGCCAAAAAAGGACCCAACAGATTTTGCTCTCACAAGTGGATTAGTACGTCAGTGTATATGTATATGTACGGCTTTACATATAGATTTGCAATACCGTACTTTAACTCTAATATGCAATTACCTTCCACTGCACTTTAATTTAGATAGCTTCTGTCCAAACTTTATTTATTCATTTTATAGTAAAAGCCATCTGTATATTATGCTATTGTACATAACTGTAAAAACCCCTTTTATAGTGATATCCACCTGTATATTATATGCGGTATATATCCAGCTGTAAATTTAGTTCATAACACTTGTTATCTATATATTATATTCATAGGACAAATCTATTAGTAAAATTCTCTTTATAATGGTATTCATCTCTATATTTATTCAGTAGAAACCCATGTCATGTATTAATGGAACCATTATTTATCCTGCACTTGCTGCTATTGCACTTCTGGTTAGACCTAAACTGCATTTCGTTGCCTTGTACCTGTACCTGTGCAATGACAATAAAGTTGAATATAACCTAATCTAATCTATCGCTATAGTGTTCCGCTTGATGTATGCATGTAAATAGCTTTATTATAATTATGCAGGGAGTATTACAGATTATATGGACACTGCAATGTAAGTAGAACAGGAAAGGGAAAACAGGAAAAAGGGAGAAAATATGAAAGCATATGTTTAGAGTGTTGTCTGTAACAGATGGATCTTCATTTTTTTTTCTCAGCCTCTGCTTCTGCCTTCATTCCTTCTTAAAGATCTACATGTAGACAACATTTGTACATTTCTGTCTCTTAGAAGGCCTGAAGATCTTATGCCTGGTTTCAGATTTTATATTCAAAACCTCACAGATGTTAAAACGTCTATGTTTTATAAGAAAGGCATAAATACCTGTAGCTTCTTTTTGCTGTTCTTTTGAAGCTTAGGTTCGATGTGCATTTGGAGCATATATGCAGCAGAGAGCCGTCTTTGTGATGTATATATATGACTAATCAAAGCTTAAACGGGTCATATTCTGCTCGTATTTTCTTACGTTGAAGCTTTTGCCAGCAGTGTGCCTGGTAATTAGATTAACTGTTGGATCATAATCTCCAGAGGCCTGTCTCAT
The DNA here is from genome assembly GCF_000732505.1 of Cyprinodon variegatus. NCBI lineage: Eukaryota > Metazoa > Chordata > Actinopteri > Cyprinodontiformes > Cyprinodontidae > Cyprinodon > Cyprinodon variegatus. The sequence continues at coordinate 417,589 of NW_015151177.1, forward strand.
ATAGCTATAGTTGGAGTGTTTGTTTTAGATAATTGATTGCAGTGTGAGCTCTAAAAGCAATCTGGATGTTTTCATACATTGTGATGAATGCCTCCCCCCAAATGACTGTGAACACTTTCTGAAGTGTAAATTTAGGAGATTGCTGAAGGCTGAGAGTTGGAGTCAGAAACAAGGTGTGGTCTGGAGGCTTGTGTTTCAATGCATTACTTCTTTGTGTCGTCATAAAAGAAGAGAACTATTTATGGTATTCTGTATCCCCTTATGCAATGGAAACAAAGGAAGTATGCTCTAAGTTTAGCTACGAAGGCTTTATGTAACTGATTATTTCAGCTTTTTAATTAACCCCGACGTTAAGTGTTAGAGGAAATAATCCTGGTGACCGATCGCTTCATATATGGAGGAAGTTTCTCATTTTCATTTTCACATAGACTTGGGGAAAATGTTATTGTGTTGGTGTCATATGACTGTGATGTGGCTTAGTTCTGCACTTGAGGTTTTGTGCATGCATAAACCATTTGGCCGGCACATGCGATCACTGTGAGCTTAATTATCTCCCCTGATGTGTTGCTGTTGACTCACTGCATGCCAGGCCTTCAGCACGGCTGCAGCGGCTGTCTTTAGCATGTGGCTTTAACTTGAGCTGAGGAACCATGCATTATAAGTGATATCCAAGGGAAAAAGAGTGGAGCTGTTCTTTTTAAAGTAGAATTCGGATGACTTTGCTCTCTAACTTTATTTTAGAAGGCTGCTGCTGCGAAGGTCGATTGTCATTTTAAATACGATTTGAATAAAGCCAAATGCTAATGCAGATTAAGTGCACTGAAAAAGACGTAGATGCAGTAATATCGCTGTCACCATCACTGAATCTCAAGGTTTTCCATATCACACATATGCAAAAACTACACTCTGTGTGCTGGAGCATATCTCTCTCTGGCTGTGTTTTACTTCTCTGAACAATAACTTTAAAAGTGGCTAATTAGCTGATATTAATATATGTATATTGTGCATCATTAGATGAATGAAAAGATTGACATTTTTTCCTGATTTTTGAAATAGTTAGATAAAGATGGCTTCATATTTTGTAAGTAGTTTTATTTTGGTCATTATTTTGAATATTAAATGAAACCTAACAATTGTTTGGCAGATAAACTTAATCTCCAGATAGTTTAGTTTAAAGGATCTAATGGCTACATAAATAAATGATCTAGCTTTCTAATTCTATACATTAGTTTTAGACTCTGTCCATTAAACTGGACTTTGAGTACTTTCAATGGAAAATGCTGCCTAACTAATAGGGCGATAAGGTAAGAGGATTATTTTAAGGTTATATTTCCAAGTTGTGCATGAAAGAAGAAATAAGGTAATAAAGCAGAACACATTTGATATCAGTCTGAAAAGTCTTTTTTCTAATGAAATCCATAGTGGCAGGTAGAAATAAAAAGTAATTTTCTCTCAGAAAACTTAATCATGCAAGCTTGGATTCTGCAAACCTTTACTGGAGGGGATTATCTCAGAAACTTGAGCGGGATGCCAGCCAGTCTCCCGTTTCAGAGGCCACTGTGTCTCCCGACAGATAAAACGGCCCATTCAGGGCCACTCGGCCACCGGCCAGTTTAAACTTGTCTGCCCTCATCAAACAGGCCTCCATGCGGCCTGTTTCCTTTCATTATGGCCTCAGTGCATCCCGCTGCTTGGGGATTCAACTCTGACAGGTGTGTGTTTCCCATAAAGATGAGGTTTAGGTCTGTATGAGGATGTCTGTGTAAGCTAAAGATGAAGCATAACTCAGTTTGGGGCTTATGCGGGTTAGTTATAAACAGGTGTTTATAACAAACTGGCGGTTAAAGGAAGTGCTAGAAAACATTTATTTCGCATCGATCCTATCACATCAAGGGTACTTGTTGTGATTTTGATCTCAGCTGAATCATGGAAACAATATCTGTGTGACCTTGGCAGATGCCATCTGATCTGTGGAGGTTGTGGACTTGAGTTAATGACATTCTTAAAAGAACAAATCACTAAACCTAAAACACCCGGTAAGCTAATCATTGAGCTGTGTTCTTACTGTGTTAATTGTTTACTACAGAAGCATCAAGTTTTACAGGAATGAAACCTCTAGTTTGATCCGCTTTGAAAAACAGGTAGATGTTTTTGAAATCCTTCTGATTTCTTAATCCCTAAATAAGGTCCAGCTCATGCAAACATATTTCAATGTTTTCTGTAAAAAACAGACGGCTGTTATGTGCTCAGAATCTCTCCCTATAATTAACTTTTTTATTTAAGTTTGATTGATTGAATCTTATCATCATCATTTTACGGGATGGAGTTTTATTACATGCTGTCAGAAGTAAACCCCCATGAGTCATTCACAACCTTCCTCTATTCATTTTTAGGAAATTACAAAAACTTTTTGAGATGTTGCCGGATGACAGCAGGAATTGACATGAAGGCAAGGACACGTAAAGTCACACACATGCCTTACCGAGTCCTGTCCTCGCTTTCATTTGGAAAGCAAGAATTTGGTTTAACTTAAGGTATAAAAATTAAATTTGTCTTACTAATTAAATAAAATGTATCAGGTTTTTTGTTTTACTTAGGGTAACATTAGATCACTGTTTTTTTTTTTGTTCGGCTCTACTTGCCTGTTTACATTTCTGTCTCCATGCTTCCTCATCCCACCTAGTAAACAATCTGTAGGCTCTGGAATTTTCTTTATGGTCAGAGGAAGAGGAAGGGGAAGGGGAGGGGAGTGATGCATTTAGGAACACTAAGAAAACTCAGCTTCTAATAAATTGAATGCAGATGGGCAATGGTAGCTTTGGCATTTTACACAGACATCATGGTTCTGGACAAATGTAGTGAAAGCTCCATTTCTTCAGCTCTTCTAATTTCTCTGCAGTATTCATTTTCACCTCAATGATCAGGAGCACTGAACTCAATGTCATAAGGTGTGAAGGAATTCAATATAACCATTTTCTCATAATATTAAATTTAATTTAGTTGATTTATGTATCTCCAATTCTCAGCACATGTCATCTCAAGGCACTTTATAGAGACAATACAGTTAGATTTAAAAGTTTCTGTCAAGGAAAACCAGTTGATTACATCCAGTCACTGACTTGCAACACATGCTCCTACCGGGTTAGCTTGCATCAACAACTGTCGCTTGCATTTAGTCGTTGACTCATCAGAAATCCCTCATACCGAGCATGCATGTACCGACAATGGAGATGGAACCAGGCTAAGTCTGAGCGGCCATCTGACGAAGCCCACTGAGGTTCAAGGAGACAGAGGCAGACATACAGAAAGAAGCAAAGAGACAAAAGGTAACCATCAAACAGGCGGCCCCATCCAGGAAACACACAGCTCCATGACAGATTAGCTCCATGTCAATTCTCATGTCAAAAGATAAAAGAGAGTATAGTTAAAGAAACAGGACTACACTGAAAAACAGGCCACGCTCCAACATCTATAAGCAGAGATGGTGGCAGCAGCACTGCGTATATTTCAAGCCAGGATGGAGTCCCAGCCCGACAGGAACAGACCAATTTAAGCCGCTACGACTGGAGAAAGCAGAGAGAACATGAAGTATTGAATGGAACTTAACAAATGCTGCAGAATATGAGAAAAGTGGTCTTCGTGTCATCCAGCACCCTAAACATATAGCAGCGTGATTATAAAAAAGACCAGGAGGTATTGGATAGGTAACCCATGGAATTGAAAAGGCTCTACCTACAACTACCTCTACTCACCCAGTGCCAAAGCAAACATCACTGTTTTTAACTATAAGCTTTATTAAAAAGGAAAGTTTTAAGCATAGTCGTAAACGTATACAGGGTGTCTGCCTCATGGACTAAAACTGGTAGTTGGTTCTGTATTTGCACCTGTGGGATTCAACTGTGTGTAATTTTTGTCATGTTTGTTGGGAATTAAAGGCTGAAGTGTCCTGAGGTGTTTCTCAATAGAAAATTATTTTACATTGTCTTACAAAGATGTTTTTATAAACTTTGTGGCTAAATTATTGGAACCTTTCATTTTTTTTTTCATTACTAATATAGTCGTATGTTTAAAGACGTCCAAACGTCAAATGCATATTACAGTTTAAACACTACTTATTTTTTACAATCAGTAATTTAATTTAATTTGATTTATACTGTAAAATTTAAAACATATTATAGTGATAGTTTATTATTAAGTTCTGTTCAAACTTCTTTAGTTTAATTGAGGCACAATTAGAGCCTTGCACAGACATGTAATCTCTTCCCCCCCATGTGTCCATCTTACCCTCCACCATCAGTATCACCGCCCTCCAATGCTCCCTCTTCCTCCCTCCCCCTCAATCCAGTATTTTCACTAGAGCTGTGGAGAATTTCATTCGCATTGGAGGCTCAGCTGCAGGCTCTCTCTTTCCCCATCCCCCACCTTCACTCCATCAGTCATTCACGCCAGCTCTGGACAGAAAATTATTACCCTACACACTGCTTTTAAGACTGACAGGAATCTATTGGGTGTCTGCGAGTCTCGAAAAACCTTAGAAATATTTCCAGGGGAAGATTTCAGGGGCTGCTCAAAAGCTCTGCATAATTTGACCCTCATATGCAGAAGTGTTCGTTGCAAAATGATTGGCTCTCAGCTGTCAGGGAACGTTACACAAATTGGCCATCAGGGACATCAGAATTATTGACTGTCGCTATTGCTGCTTGATGGATCCGTCTTTTTCTTTCAGATATTGGGACACTTAGCTGAATTATTTAATAAAATGGTTAGACATAAATTTTCTAAATTACAAGTTAATGCAAAAAAATATATATAACCATTTCTTTTGAACTCTTTAAAGAAAACTTAAAATATTTCATGGTTTTATGCCTTCCTTAGGAATGTTAAGGCTAGAAAAACACATTTCACAGGAAACAGAGAATAACATCATAGCTGTGATCTGTTAGGGCGTCACAGTTTAATATTCTGGCCATAAAGTTAGGATAGTTTGTAAAATTTGTAAATCCTTCTCGGCCTATTAGCAGTAAAAACACAGCATGCTCAAAACTGATGACCTTAATTGTTCATTTGCAAATATCATTTTTAATTTGATGCTTGAAAGGCAGTTGAAAGAAGCTGGAACGGGAACATGTTTGCCCTGTTACATCACTTTTTATTTTTTTTAAGCCACCTACTGAGCGTTTTCAAACTAACGACACTAATTGTTGAAGCTTCATGAGTTAATTTATTTCCCACTCTTCCTTGTTTTAGAACTTTGTGTCTGGGACAGTCTGGGGTTTCCGTACTTTGAGCTTCTAGTACCCAAACTCTTCAATTCAGTTTATTTATATAGTGCCAATTCACAACCCATGCCATCTCAAGACACTTTACAGTTCACCAGATCATAATGTCAAATTGATTCAAAGTTTTCTATCTAAGGAAAACCAGTTGATTGCAGCGACTCATTCCCTCACATTAAGCATGCTTGTAGCAACAGTGGAGAGGAGAAACTCCCTTTTAACAGGAAGAAACCTCCAGCAGAACCAGGCTCAGTGTGAGCGACCATCTGCTGAGGCCGACTGGGGTTCAAGGAGACAGAAGCAGAGATTTCGATTAACAAAACAAAAGGCAACTGTAAAAAGCGTCCCCGTCCAGGAAACTGGCCTTTAAGGGGAAGAAACCTCCAGCAGAACCAGGCTCAGTGTGAGCAGCCATCTGCAGAGGCCGACTGGGGTTCAAGGAGACAGAAGTAGACATAAAGAAAGAAGTGGAGATACAAAAGGCAACTGTCAACCAGCTCCACAGGTGAACCTGTCCAGGAAACACAGAGCAAGGCAGACACGCTCCGAGCCAGCTCCCATGTCAGAGGATGAAGAGAGCACATCCAGCCAGTCACAGTCAGAGAAACAGGACTACACTGAAAAACAGGCCGATCTCCAACATCTATAAACAAAGGTGTTGATGGCAGCAACACAGCTGATATTTCTCTCTTGGACGATAAAGCTATGCTGTTAGAACATGTGCAAAATGTGGCGTGGCATTGCGGCTGAAAGAGGTAGGGATGCTCTGCTGGACCCCAAATATACCTTTACGCAGTAAGGTTGCTTTCAAATATGCGCAATACTCAGGTTAAAGTTGACCCACTCTTTTTTATGCACCCAAGGATATCATGTTGTGCAGCAGGAGTCATCAGTGTGCTCAGCAAAGGAATGCCATGTTTATTCAGTGCCTCTCTAAAAGCAGAGTATAGTTGGTCAGCATCATTTGTTGCAGATGCTGATGTGAAGAATGGTGCTAAACAACTGTGTTCTTATATAAATACATGCATGCAGTCTGCAGGTAGCAGAGATTAGCCTACCCATATTGTTCTTTTGAATGTTGTGAGTTGGAAAGTACACCCCCTGCATTCCATAATTCTAGCTGCATTGTCTTAAAGTTCAACCGACCTTTGATCTCAGTGGATTGACTGCTATGATGTGGGTTGAGGAATGTGGACAAACTGGTAAATCGAGAGCTCAACTTAATCCTCCACAACTGACGTCTGTCGGTCTATGTCCTGCGAATTTACTTGAAACAAGGCAGAGGAAGTGGTTCATCTTTTTCTTGAACTATGGGCTCCGACCAAGAGGAGACGACTCTCCTCCTGGGTATTTGTGTGTTGAAGGACATAAAGACTAGGGTTAGGCAGTCTATCAATGAAATCTGTCGACCTTCATTGACAGACTCAGCCCTTCAACCATCTTTTTTTTTTTTTTTTTAACCAGCGATTTATTTATTTTTTTTGGTTTTACTTTTTTGGATTTATGGGTTAAATCCCAAAAATTACCATAAAAATAAAATAAACACACAAAGAAAAATCCATAATGCTGTTTTTAATGGTACACACAAAGTCCTTCCAGCTGCAGCTTTTTCTCCAATGTCTCCGTGCAGCAATGATTTATCTGCTTAAACTTGAGATAGAAACAAAGAACTTCTCCAAACTTATCTTTTTAAACAGCAGAACCAGAACCAGAGGCTTTTTTTATGTTTAAAGGTGGCGTCGTCTGTTACAGCTGGATTTTAACACAATAAACACAATATTAAACAATAAAAGAAATAAAAAAGGAGTTTCTAAAATGATGAGCACTTTCCATTAAAAAAATATCCACCCCAGATTTCAGTCTGTTGGATTTTGCGCCCTTAGATAAACAAATAAATAATGATCAAAAAACTTAAGTGTCTAATTGCATAAAGGAAACTATTCCCACTGGATGAAACTTTTACATTTTTGGTCATAAAACTAGCATATTTACTTTCTGGTGTTTAGCAGTGTGTGCAGGTGGTTAACTATATTACCAGCGATGCAGGAGACGCCCTCTGAAGGGGTGCTTGTCTTTGCCCTCAAATTCACCTGCTCGCTCATTTAAATTTGCTGGACTGACCAATATCGGTTGGAACGTTTTCACATATCGCCCAGCCTCACGGTAGACTCTATCAGAACTGTGAGATCCTAGCCACTAACATTACAAAGTGGATCAGGGACAAGGGTCAACCCTGATGGAACCAACCTTCACTGGTCCCTGTAACTTTGGTTTAACAGAAAGCAGGTGACCCATAAAAGCTGCTTTGACACTCCTTAATCCTGCTGCTTGCTCCACTAATTACCTAAAGGGACGGTCACTTGTTGGTCCTCTACATGTCACCTTTCCACCTAGATGTAAGGGTCTTAATCAGCTGGATCTGCCTTTCTAACGCCATAAATCTCTGAGAAGTTGAATTCCTTCATCGTTTGAAAACAATGTCTTCTTTCTTAATCCGTGCTGTTCATTTTATGTTTATTTGTGAGGCTAACCTTTTTTTGTTTTTATTTTTTTATTTAAATGTCAAATTTGGAGTAAATCTCACCAGTTTTTATTATTTTGACCTCATAAAAGTGATGGACAGCCTGCGCTTTACTAGCTGTTAATGCAGATCCCTAAAGCTGCCTTACACAGGCTTGTATTGGGTTTCTAACTAAAACAGCAGTGTAGTTTTATAGTTCCTTTGTTTCACCCATCAAATCCTTCTAATGTAAAAAAGCTGAATCCTATCCCATGTTGTATTTTAATTTTGTTTTCTGAAACACAGAATATAAAGAATAGGTTCATAGTTTTTATAAATTATCCTGATGTCGAGCTGAGCGATAAGGTTTTACAATCTTATCATGATGTTTTCAACAAAATTGACGATAAAAACACTCTTCATTAACTCTTTGAAATCATTCTCAGGTAACTGTACGACTGTGATTGTATGCCACAGCTATCAATCGAATTAAGGAATACTTTCTTAATCCTGGAGGAAAGTTACAATCAAATGATTACATAAGTATTGATAAATTAAATCCCCATCTGAATGTTTTTGGTAGTTTTAATGAAGCAACTGCAAACGCATTGATAAATCTAGCCTTCTTTTTATGAGATATCCTATTATTTCAATGGATGCCTTAAAAACTGACACCATTTCCTAATTTTATTTTATCTGTTTTCACATTCTGATTTTCTTTCCAAGAACTTCAAAAGTTACAAACTCATTTGTATCTTTTATAAAACATGAAAACTGAAAAGCATACATTGCTAATGAAAAGTAGAGCATCAATAAAGATAGTCTTCAATGATGCATTTACAGACCCCAAAAAAGTGGGAGCTTTCAGTGTTCAGAATTGAAGTGCTGAAAAGATTTTAAAGATTTTGGTGGAACAGCCATTGTGTGGAAAAAAAAAAAAAGAAATCATCCACTAAACCGAAGCGGAAGCTTGATGTTGTTGACCGGTAATATTGAGGACAATGATTGACAGCGGAAAGAAAACGTGGAGGAAGGAGGAGGTGCAGTGAACTGTTCATCTGTCTCCCCTTGCCACTTTTTCCCTCCTCCCTTGTTTGTTCTCCCTCTACTTTTTGAAGCCAGAGGAATGTAACACATCCGCAATGTGGTGGAAGTGTGTGTGTTTGTGTGTGTCGGGTTTGTTTTACGCCAGCATTTGTGCTTTTGTGTATTTGCCTGCCTTTTGTGTGTTTGCTTTGTGGCAGCAGTGGATGTGTGTGTGTGTGTGTGTGTGCGTGTGTGTGTGGGGGGGTCTCGGCATGTGTGTGTGAAATGGTCGGCAGCCAGTGTCACCATTTCTCCCCACATTTACATGCATATTTCATGAAACTTGATCCTTCATGTTGGCAGCAACGGAAGCGATGAGCTGTGTGTTCCTGTGCACTAAAGATACTGAACACCATCATGTTGAATTATCCACATGGTCTTCTCTGTGTATAAGGTGCAATCTACTTATTTAGAATCTATAGACAGCTGCAGGCGGTTTGCTGCACCTGTGATTGAGCCTCCTGCTGTCCGTCTCTGACTGATGTGTCTTTATGACTGCAGTGTGGCTCGGTCCAGAGGCATTAGAATTGCATTCACATATGGGCGTCTGCCTCCTGCTTTTTTACCTCAGCTGTGTGTGTGTGTTGACAGAAAACAGGTCTGCTTCACACTGTGTGTGGACCTGTTACACTACTTAGCCTCAAGTTTCTGTTTTGCATAAACTCTGATCTTCATATTAGGAATTAAGACATTTTTAGCCTGATTGGATTGTTGCTAAGAGACTGAAGTCGGTAATTTGTTGCCTGGTTTGCAGCTGAACACAAGATGTGATCCTTGGTGTGAAAACATTTCAGACGGCGCGAGGCGTGGTCAGAGACCAGACTGTAGGTGTGAAACGATCCCATGACCTGGGACGGCTAAAGTCTCAGGAAACAGCGGTTAAGGGTGGGCTTCTCACTTAGTTAGGGTCAAAAAGTAAGGTGTAATTCATGTCAATAAAACTGAAACAACTGCCATGTAAGAAATCATTTTAACATATTTTCTAGTTAAAAACCTGAACCTGCAAATTCTCCTCCTGATGCAATTCAGATAAATCTTTGTTGACTGGAATATCTTTGTCTCACTAGTGGTGAACTCATGAAAGCACAGTGGGTCCAGTCCAGGAGTACAATCTGCAGGAACAATAATCAAAATGCAGTAATGTTATGAAAGGAATAAAGGCTCCCTATGCAATCTGGAGAAGTGCGCAATCTGGATTTAATGTTTCCTTGGGTTGGATAAGAATGGAAAAGAAAATATTTCTTTCCATTTTTATTTCCAGATTTAACTTTTATTATATTGCCTAAATTGTGTCCTTCCCTATAGCCTTCATTTCTTCCTCCCCCTTTGTGCATTTATTCTTCCCCCTCTTTACTTGAAAATATATTTTGGAAATTATTAATAAATGTTTGTATTTATCATATATTTATCATAAATGATATTAGACTTTGAAGTTTTGAAAAGTTGGACTTTCTAATTAAAAATGTTAAAAGTTTAAATCCTAGGATTAGCTCTGTTAGTTATTATTATTATTTTTTTTGTTTATCGATTTATAAATGCATAGTTAAAGGTTCCTAAGGGGCCCTGTCACACCTTGCCAATTTAGATGGAATATGCCTGACATCCCAGATTCTCCCAAAATGCTGGTATTTGCTGAACTTTCTATGTATTTTTTCAATTTTTGGCATATATACCCATATACCTATAACTTATCCAACGTATGGCAGAGTTTTTGACCGATTTTTCGTACGTCAGGAATATGCCGTCTGAATCGTCAAGGTGTGACAGAGGCTTTAAGAATTCAAACCTGTTGAAACTAAACCTTTGTCAACTGGAGGAGTTCTGGATACAGCATGTTGATGGACAAAAAAAGTATTTTTAATCTAAAATGCAAAATGTTTCTGTAATTTTTAATTTTTGTTTTATTTTGGCCTATTAAATGCTCCAAGTGGTTTGCTCGGTCAGCTAAACAGATGTTTTATATTCTCTACATTTTAGATACGGTTAATTGATCACTAAATTAGTTGACAGTTATTTCAATAATAGGGCCGCTCAGTGACGCAGTGGGTAGTATTGCTGCCTAGTAGCAAGAAGGTTCTGGGTTTGACTCCCGGCCCCGGGTTCTTTCTGCATGCCATCTGCATTTTCTCCCTGTGGGTTCTTTCCGGGTACTCCGTCTTCCTCCCACAGTCCAAAAACATGACTCTTAGGTTAATTGGCTTCTCTTAATTCTCCTTAGGTGTGAGTGTGTGCGTGAACGGCTGTTTGTCCTGTGTGTCTCTGTGTTGTCCTGCGACTCTCGCCCGTAGACAGCTGGAGATAGGCACCAGAACCCCTCGCGACCCCGCTTCGGATAAGTGTGATGGAAAATGGATGGATTGATATTTCTATAATAAGTTATTTACAATAATCTGATAATCTTAAGCAGGTTATTGGCCAGTAGTTGGATGGAACTGTACCCTATGAGGGGTCCTTCAGGATCAGGATTGTGCGCCCTTTGTTTAGCCATTCAGGGTGGTTCCCATCTCTCAGCTGCTGGTTCATTTGTGTTGCCAAGCGTTTGTGGAGAGCCATGAGTTTCTTAAGTCAGTAGGCTTGTATCATGTTGGGGCCTGGTGCTGTCCAGGTTTTCACACTTTAGACTCTTTGTTGGATGTCTGCCACTGTAATGGTGACTGGATTCTGTACAGAGAGGTTGCTGAGCTACTCTCTCAGAGCAATGTATATATATCTATATATAATTGCCTGTGGTGTATCAAGTGCAAACTCTACTCATAGCGTTTTAGCCAGGGTGTCGCGGCCCTCTATGCCCACATTTTGAACTGATATTCCAGAGAATGATATTAAAACTTAGATTATTTGTGATATGTGAATGAGGTGGAAAATGAGGCTTTAACACAATATCTGGCAGTAGAACATTGCATTAACACATACCCTGCAACCCTCATTTACAGTCCAGCACTGTTAGAGAAAACATCCTATTTCTACAGTTATTAAATACCAAATGAAGAATTGGAGCTGGACTCCATAATAACCTACTTTGACTTTGAGATTGCGGCCTGTGAAGAATGAGGCTGTGATGTTCCTGTTGTGGGTAGTTTAAGCTGCATAACCGGGCTGCATGCAGTAATAGGCATCTTTGTTCCTTATAATCAGCCACACAAAGTCTAGACATAGCTGGGTTTGCTGGATGACTCTTATCCCAATGCTGCATGTCCATTTTGGCAGCTTTGACTTTTTGTCCATTCTTGTCACTGCAGAGGTGGCTGAGGTGATCAAGGCAGGTTATTAGCTTCTTGCAAGGCTGCATTTAAAATCCAACTACTATGGTTAGGAGCCTCATTATTTGTGTGGGGTAGTACTTAAAGTCCCCATATAATCAAAATTGATGTTTAGGTGTTTTTAATAAGATGCCTTTTGGGCAAAACATCAGCTACACATGGATGGAACAACATATTATGTTTTTTTAATAATTAATTTTGTCTTTTTTGTTAATACACTGAGATTATTCATTTTTTATCCAGTGAAAAAGTTTTTCATATCTTTAATTTCAGAGGAACTATTAAGGCTGATTCCTACGTAAGAGGATCAGGGCCATTAAAAAAAAAAAAAAGGCCACTCAATAAAACAGAAAAAAAGCAATTGGTTGCTGACTTTAATTTTAGAATTATTCTCATAGAATTATGGCTACTTGTCTTCATCGAAATGGTAATCTTGCGATAGAAACCCAAGTAATTTGACTTTTAATTCTGAGATTAAAAAATTAGAATTCTGATATTAAAGTCACAGTTCTGAGTTTAACTTTGTGACATTGAAGTCAGGAGTTCTGAGATTAAGTCACAATTCTGATTTTAGTGCGAATTCTGAGATTACAATCACAATTCTGATTTTAGTCCGATTTCTGACGTTAAGGTCGCAATTCTGACCTTAGAATTCTAAGATTAAAGTCAGAATTCTTAAATT
>NW_015151178.1:0-26114 GCF_000732505.1 Cyprinodon variegatus
GAAAGAAAGAAAGAAAGAAAGAAAGAAAGAAAAACAGCTGTAAACTTTAAACCAATCTGCCTGTATGATCTGATGAATTGTCTCTGTAAAGTACCTTGAGATGACATGTGTTGTGAATTGGCACAATATAAATAGACTGAATTGAACAGAACTGGTTTTAACAGCGATGCTTCAGCTTCATTAACACCACTGAAACCCAATTCCAGCATGTCATAGGTACTGTGCTTCAAAGCTGTTCAATTTACAAGAAATAATGAGGAAACTTTAGAAACCACAAGATGGCAGTAGTGACATCAAGAAGAGCTGTCCCTACTGTTAGCTTTAAAGTCAATGAGTCACTATAAAATGACCTGGTTATATTTGTTTACTTTTAGGATTTATTTAAATCCCCAGAAATTTCATTTTTTTAACATTTTGCTGGAGATTGGAAAAATCAAAACCAACAAAGTAAGTACAGAAAAAATACTATAAGTTTGTTTTTGTTGGGTTTTTCTGGGAAATTAAAATGCATAATAGGATGTTTATGTTTGATCACACAAAACAAATTAGATCAGAATCATCAAAACATCTGGGTTTCAATTGATGGAAGTTGGACCTATATCAGAACCTATGGCCTGGTTTTAAGTAAAATACTGATGTGTGTAATGCCAACATTTTTTTTTTTGGATAATCAAAAATCAGGAAATAAATTCAGTTCTCTGCTTTGAATCATCCTGCAGTAGTTAATAAAACATATTTAAATAAATCAGTGGTTGAATTTGTTTCACTGTCCAACAATTCAGACTCAAATAAATGTCAGCCATCTATCAGAGATTTATCAACCACCAAGAGGTTAACTGTACCATCAATAATGCCAATATTTCTTTCCCAAATATACAATATACCATTTTGGGTCACCACCTCTTTTCTCTGATCCTATTGAAAATCAACTCATTTACATTCCTTTCACTGGTTTGCATATACATAACACCTTGGTAGCTTTTCTTTTTTGGTCAGTGACTTTAAAATCAACCAAGTTCTGCATGATAGACTGCAAATTATTAGCTGAAGTTTATATTTTTTTTTGCTTTAGCCCACTATAATTGTTAGCATTTACACCTGTTACAGATGTGATCAGGGATAAAATGGCCGTTAATAGCGTTTATCAGTCCCAGAGAATACCTTCAAGGTGTGCCTCCTCTATCTTAGAGAAGGTTTCTTATGCCTGATAAAATGCGGCTTATAGGTGATAACATCGGCTTTGGCAGTCTCTAAAACTTCAAGTTTTATTCAAAATTTTACCTACTTTTAGTTTTTATCAGCTTTATTAATAAAGCACCTACTTTTTGTAAAAAAAAATGCATTTTCAACTTTTACTTTGAATAAATTCCACATGTTTTAGTCCATAAGGATTGAATGTGGTCTTTAAAAACAACTAAGTTAAAAGGATAGTTTTTTTTGTTTTTGGTATGTTTAATATGTGCGAGATGCAGATATATTTTTTACAATAGATAAGGAACTATTAAAATATGTTCTGATAACATAAATAGGTTGACTCCTTGGGCAAAAAGGGAATTACCTTAGTGGTAGGATTAGGATTAATTTTGTGATAACAACCTACTGACCCTAGTAGAAAGGAGGCACAATCTAGGGCCCTTCTTTGGGACTGATAACCAATAATAATGTCTATTTAATGGGATGATAACATCAGAAGCAGCTGGCATTTAACACTAAATCAGAAAAAAAAGCAAAAAAAAAATGATTAAGGACTTGATAGATGATACACATTTACTAGACATGGTTTGGTGTTTTACAGAAAGCTAAGAGGTAAATTTTCAAAACTATAATTTGGCTTTGAACTGATCAATTAATCACAATGAAGGAATCATGTTTCTGGGCATGTTAAAAATGAAAACATTAGAAAGAACATACAAATTTATGCTATCATTATCCTCTTCCTGCACCTAGGTTTCTTTAAGAAAAAAATCTAAATAATGTGATTATCACAAATTATATTAATAGTTTTTGTCAGTGTATCAACCTCCCAGAACTCTCAGATCTTCTGGCTCACATCTACTCTTTATACCTAAACATCAAGAGGCAACTTTTAGTTCTTATGCTCCGCTAATCTAAAACAAACTCCCCCTTAAAATGTACAATTGTTTTTTCTCTTATCGATAACATATTTATTTGTTTTCATCATATTTTATTCACTGATTATCAGTGTCTTTTATTATTTGTGTTCATTAGTTTTTATTATTATTATTATTTATTGTATTATTTTTTCATTCCAGTCTAATGTAAATGTTCTGTTTTGTTCTGTTTTTTTACGTATGACACTTTAAATCGTCCTGCCGCTGCAGTATGCTATTTAATTAAATTTTCCTTGCCTTGAGTTGCCAGAGGTCTGCAGTGGTCAGTAGTTATCAAAGTGGACCAAAGAAGGAGGAATGATAAACAAAAACCTCTGTAGAAGGTATTGCTGATTCTCATAGAAAGGAGAATCTCAGGGTATGCAATGAATCTTCTCCTCCAGGACAGTCAGGACTCTGATGATGATGACTCTTATTCACTGCTGAAAGAACTAACGATTGGCAAATGAACATCAGAACCAGAAAGCAAAGGAAAAGTCTGATCTGGTGAGAAGATTCAACATTATTGCTGGGTATAAATTCAATATGATAATGTCCTGCTGTCCATGCAGATGTTATTTTGACTATCTACCTTTACACCATTACGTAGAAACTTCCAGGTGCAAGGTATAAAGCGTTCAGGACCAGTTTGAGAAGCACAGCAACCAATTTGAGGTGCTGA
The DNA here is from genome assembly GCF_000732505.1 of Cyprinodon variegatus. Classification (NCBI taxonomy): domain Eukaryota; kingdom Metazoa; phylum Chordata; class Actinopteri; order Cyprinodontiformes; family Cyprinodontidae; genus Cyprinodon; species Cyprinodon variegatus. The sequence goes on from NW_015151178.1 coordinate 2,794, forward strand.
TTTGGCCTACAAATTTCCTGGAGCTGCATCTGCTTGGTGTGCTGGACAAAGAAGTTTAGTCTATGAATATATCTTGGTGCCAGATACCACAGTAGACATTTAAGGGTACTCTATCAGGGCACAACTGCTTTGCAGCACAAGGTTGACCTTACTGTAATATCTTTAGCAAATGACTGGAAATCATGATAATTTGCAATATGTGAATCGCAGAAGTATAGCCAATTTTTTTGATCTGTTAAAATAAAGTAATTTACTGTTTGTCTGAAAGTGTCAGCACTCACCAGCTGTTTCATCCATGATGCTGAAAAGATCGAATCAAACCAAAGGAGAAGCTGTACAAACACAGAAACATAAAAAGGACAAGTCTAAATATCTTATGCACTCTTTAAATTTGATTTAATTGAGCCATAGCTTAATTTTTTAACTTTACATCATTACACTTGTTGTTTGTGGCTTTTTGTGACTCACAGCAAGTATTTCATATCCATTTGATAAAGTCTAAATCCCATTTCACATAAAGTGCCTGGAGAAAGTATTCAGCCCCATTGAACTTTTCAGCCTTTCACCACATTTCATGCATCAAACATAATGATATGAATACATAATTCTATGTGAGAAATCAACAACAAATGGGACACATCCATTGAGTGGAAGAAAATCTATAGGATATCTTAATAAATAAAAACTGAATAGTGGGGCAAGCAAATAAAATTAGCCGCTTTGCTTTCAGTGCAGCAAACCCAGAAATTCAGTGAAGATCTCTGAATGATTCAATGTTGACTTAAATGACTGATAATGACAAATAGAATCAACCTGTCTGGAATAGTCTCCATATAAATGCACCTGCTCTGTGATCGTCTCAGAGTTCTGTCTGTATCATGAAGAACAGCTAGAGACCAGAAGAATCTATTTTGTTCTAATAGTCTCATTCGGGTCTCGCCCAAAATACGTCCACCAATTACGTTGAAGTATTATGTTTTTAAGTGAGACTTATAGCTGTAATAAAATCGAGAGCTGCTGAGCCACTGTAGGAATGCTAACAGTATATTGCTGATGAAGATCAGGCAGGCTTTTACATGTTGACTGGAATTTGCAATTGTGTTATCACTAAGTCTGATAAACATAGGGATGTATTATATCAATAAAAAACTAATATGGCACATGCAATTCTCCAAATGTCATGAAGTAAATGCACGGCGGTGAGCATGCATTTTAAATATGTATTGAACAGGTATACTGTGATGAATGGATTATTTCTCATTGACAAACATGTTTTTGCGTTTCATAATATGCATTACTGTTGTTTGAGAATGTAAAAGTAAGGTGCAATATTTTTTGGTTTTAGGGATTCTGGAGACATTTAGTGCTGGCATTACAACTTTTCTTTTAATGCTAAGAAGAACTTTAACGTCTATAGTACTGAATGTGGATACAACTAAAGCAATGGTATCCCAATAACCAAAGCTATCAGAGATTTCACCATTTATTACTGTTGTGTCAGTTACACAGGTTGAAGTTTATAGCTGGTTATAAATACCTAGTTTTACTGAATAAAAAGTTCTTTTTTGATATGCATATTGCAAATTTGGTCTAATATAACTGAGGATGAAGATTGGGTTTTGCTATAACTATTTTAAACCATTCTTGGGAAAAAAACAGAATTATTAAGGCGAGTGGTGGCCTAGTGGGCATTGCGCTTGGGCTCCAGAGGTTCTGAGTTCAAGCCCCACTCCCACAGGCTACCACCCAGCTCCCCAGGTGCTGCACAATGGCAGCCCATTGCTCCCCACGGAGATGGGTTAAATGCAGAGAGGTTATTTCATTGCTTTGTACTTGTGACAGTGTAAAGACAAAATAGTTTTGTTCTTCTTCTTAATCAGTGTCAATGCTCCTAAATTCTGTTTCAATACTTATATAGTAACAGCTATTTGTTTTTTTAAATGCATTTTACTCGTAAAACTCTTTAGGTGAGTGCTGCAGACTTTCAGCCTTGAAAGTCTTTCTTTAAAACAACATCTGGATCTCAGCTGGGTTTTAGTCTAGTTAAATAAAGAAATAAAAGATAACATTAACAGTCTTACCTTCTGATTCCACAATAAATTCACATGCAAGTTGAATAAATTTCAGTCGCAATGAGAGGAAGTTTCTTCATGTTTTCTTCCAGCTGAATTACACATTCGAACCACTATATAAAGAAGCAATAGGCTTTTCCCAGCATAACTTTATCTGCTGACACAGTTTAAAGAAATTTGCTTAGTAAGATAGTTTAGGAGCAAACAGGTTGTTTGGATTATACATTTATAGAACTTTATCACAAATAATGTTTAGATAATCACAACAATTTCCAGCCATTGTGTTGTCTTATCGCTGAGATTTAATCTCTCAGCGACCTTCGGTTACTGATACTGAGTTTTATATTAGCTCCAGCTGCATGTTCAATCTAAGTTGTTTATTTCATTCTTAAAATTACAGACATGGTATACTTATAAGAGGTGATATGGTGATGTATCCTCCTTTATTCCTTGTTTGTTTCCTTCTATTTCTCTTCAAACAAAACATAAAGTTATGAAAATCTTCCAAGATACCTTGGATCATAGATGTTGACATTTGAGACACTCAAAGAATATCCTGTCCAGCATCATTTGACTAAAAATATATTAAAAGTACAGATGTTACTGAAGATTTCAGACTTCAATTATTGACACTGCATTTATTTAACAGCATTTGCTTTTAGTTAGCTCACAACATAATTTTAAATTCATGTTCAGGTTTAAGAAAATCTCCAGGAAGTCAGGTAAGAGATGGATAAAGTTCTCAGAGGACAAGACTAATGAGACACTTGGAGTCATCAGGGAACTCATGACAGTTTAAATTAACAATAACAAAGGCTGGAAGACCGACCAATCAGAGGCCAGCTTCTCAGGTAAGCTTTTATTTTTATTCCAATATGTGAGGGTACATGTTTTTCAATACATTTATGTTTTCATAGTTTACAGCTGCATAATTATTATTTAGTTTACAGTTAATTTGACATAAAACAAAAGTTTAAATCTTCAACTCATCCAGAGCGGTCTGTATGAGTACAAACATAACAGTCTGTTTTATTTAAACCTTCAGCAACGCGCTTGGAATGCTGCCACCACATATTGGCACCGTAGGGATGACTTGGTGTGGATCCATCAAAAACCATTCTGGTTTTCCTCTGTTTCTGGCGGTCAGTTTGAGTCCCTAAGAACACCAGTCCAATGGTCACCATCAGGCAGCAGAGCCACTTTAGTTTTCCCATCTTCACCAGTCCCTCCAAGGATGCACCCACAAACCAGGACGCTAAGGGATTGGGTTAGGTTGGTTTCTTCACCAGCGTTGAGACGAAAAGCTCTAAATTGCTTAACCCCTTTGTAGCTGGGCTTCACCACAGATCCCTACCTTAGTTGTGGGGTCCCTGTGAAGGTAACTGGGCTTCCTGTTGGGAAAATTTTTTAATCAGCTTACAATGACTCTGGTGGATCCAAGTGTCTCTCTCCTGGATCTTCACAGCGGTTGGAGTTGCTAGTTGCACAATGTAGGGTCCTTCACACCTTGGAGCTGCCCAATTTTTCCTTTTGATGATTTTAATCAGCACTCGGCCTCCAGGCTTTAGGCCTTCCTGTGGGGAAACAAAAGGAGCTCTGGGCAGATTACATGTTCTTCGCAACATGTGAGACATGCTCTGCAAACATTTTTAAAGTAGTTATTTAATCCTGCAGTCCGATTAAATACTTGTTGTACTATACTCAATATCCCTCCTGTGGAGACATGATAAACTCATGGCTCAAAATAACTGCTGCTTTCAATCAGAATCAGAATCAGAAATACTTTAATAATCCCAGAGGGAAATTACTGTTGTTACACGCTTCAGTTACAGATTTATATATATACATATATATATATATATACACACATCCAACGAAACAATAAAATAAAGATAAAAAATAAGAATATAGGGGAGCTACTATTTCCACGGGTCCCCTTTAACCCTTTAGAGTAGGACACCACAGGTTTGAGCTGATCACCATGAGGCTGTAACAACACAGAGGTCATATAACTTGCTTAACCGTCAACTGTTTAGATGAATGGTTTTTGATCATTTTGTAGAGCTAAGACAGTTGCTGAGAAAAGTTTGACTTTTAGCTCTGTGAATTGCTGTTCTGCTTCTGGGGTCCATTAGATTGTCTCTGACATAGCTACTGGTTTGTCATTAAAAAAAAACTTAAGAAAAGCTGAGTTTTTTTTTCATAATGGGAAATCTAAGCCCTGCAGTAATTGCACAATTCTAAAAAGACATTTGTTCTTTAGTTACTGGCTTATGCTCTTGCTATTACAGTTTTACACTCTTCTTGTAGCTTTTTACCTTCTTCTGAAATAACATGGCCCAAACAGCAGACTTGTTTCTGCACCCGCTAAAATTTTTATAACTGGTTTTATACTTTCCTTTGCTTCACATTTTAGCAGATATTGTTTTATCCTTGGCCTGTATTATGATTTAGGAACTGTCATGATGAGTTATGGAATCTAGCCCATATGCAGAACAACTCGGATGCAGGGAAAAAGTTCAAAGGTTTATTTACAAAGATGTATATTTATGAGGACAGGTCCAAGGTTAGCGAGACTGGTCAGGAATTGGTTAACCGCTGATCTGGAGAGGAGCAGAGCTGCAGAGAGGGGGGAACCTTGTGGGTTCTCTCTCTCTCTCTCTTGAGAGCTGGGTTGAGACGGTCAGAGTGCAGGGCTTACTGTGTGCTTGCAGGCAGATCACAGACCGAGTCTCTCTCCTAATTTTCCTCTGAGGGCGGGCAGGCAGATGCTGACAGAGGAAGCCCTCCAGAGTTCAACAGAGAGCAGGCAGACAGATCACCGTAAGAGAAGCTCTCCAGAGTTTCAGGTTAACAGGCAGGTTAAACCGTAACTGGCAAACACTCTGGCGTTGGAGTGTTAGTCTCCTCCTCCTTAAGTAGGCCCAAGGCTGATGAGGAGATGAAAGACAGGTGTTGCAGGTGAGCACAAGCCCTCAGGAAGGGATCCTTGGCGCCCTCTGGTGAGCAGGCCTCTGGATCCCAACAGACAGCAGAAGCCCTCAGGAAGGGCTAATTTTCATCAAATTAACACATACTAAATCTTGAACCTGGGGTTTTATATTGAACAAAATTGTATAAGGCTGTTTCCATAGCTGGAAGAGATAGACATAGAGCAGAAATGCTAAGCATGTTGCATTAAACACAGACGGATTTAGTTGCAACACCATTACATGTATTATTCATACAGCCTTCATTCCCCCCAGTGTAGGGAAAATTGCAATGCCTAATTTTCTATCAAGTCTCACTTTAACAGATTAATGGGGTGAGTTGGTGATATTACTACAAAAACATGCAACCTTGCAACCTTTTTCCTGTTTGAAGGTCTTCTATTTCTATTGCCCTTGACATCCATTCCTAGGATGTTTGGCCATTTGCTGATTTTACAAAAAATAGCATTTAAGATGGTTTTAGCATTTACATTATCTTTAACACAAGTAATACAGGCTCCTGAATTGCATATAAGTCTAACTGCCTGTCCATTAATTGCTAGAACTAGTCATGTTTTTTCTTTTAATGCATTTTAATATCCCCCATGCTCCGTACACATCTACTATTTTAATGGATATTCTTATTTGCTCTAGCACTTAGTCACACCTCAGATGAAGAACTGCCCTGTGGACTCTTCCTTCCTAGTCTGCTTTTACTGGTCTGGGCTGAAAGCCCCCTCAGCTCCTAGGACCGCCCCTGCATCCTTGATTCCTTTTGACATTTCACATGCTTTGTTAGTGCAACAATCTCTGCAGTTTGCACGGAATATGATGATTTTAAGGCAGCACTGTAAAGGTTTTTTTTATAAACTACAATTGGAAAACCAAATAATTTCTTTCCGGAAGATGACCCATCCACATACAAATTTATATAAACCCTCCTGTGGTTCATCTTTTCCCCTGGGTGGTTAGATCCAGGGAGCAAAATGTTTTTGGGAATGAGCCTGAATGTATCACATGTGTGTAAGCTGCTTCTAGCTTTGGTGTAACTTCTCCCTGCAGCATGTACATCTGTTCACTAACATCCCTTTGTCTGTAGGCACCAGCTCTAATTACAATTTCCTTAACAAATCTCTGCCTAATAAATTAACTGGATAGTGCGGGCTTAACACAAAATCAGCTTTCACCCTGGATCCCTCTTCATCAGTGACCAATTGTTTTTCAGAAATACGCTGAACCACCATTCTCCCATCAGCAGAGACTACTGTAATCCATTTTGGTCCCGGTTTAATCTGAGGTAATGTATCCCTCAGAACAGATTTATCGGCTCTGGTGTCACACAGAAATTTCACTTTTACCCGTTGTATGTTTAAATGCCAGTATGGTTTTTCTGAGGTGTTTAATAAAGAAAAGAAAATTTGCTGTAGATCCAGGAACTCCACTGGGTCCACAATTAACTGCAATTTTTGCTGGTGCACATGACTCCTGGCGTCAGCGCTGGTTATAACATTGGTGATGGGGAGGGTCACTCTGCGGGGGTCTGAATATTCTCGAGCAAAGTGGCCCTCCTTATCACAATCGTAGCAGCTATTGTGCTTTCCAAGTGGCCTCTTGTTTTTCCCCTGTGACCACCGGCCCCTCACTTGAGCCCAATTATGGTCCAAACTACACTTCATAGCTTTTTCTATGTTTTAGCTCACACAATCCACTTATTTAACCCCTCTAATTTTTTTTATTCCCTTTATGTAGCTTGCCTGACTAAAATAAGTTTCTGGCGGGTTATTTATTTTAAAGTTTTTGGTTCCGAACCTAATAGTTTTGGAGACCATGCAGACGCATTAGGAAGGCTGTCAGTTGGATCAATGCTGCAGTCATCGCTCCACTGAGTGCCCCCCACTCCACTGCTGTTTTAGAAAAACAACAAAACCTAACGGTTCGATTGTTTCCTCACACACTCTCACACAGTCACTCCTATTTTAAGGCCATTATATATTTTTTTATTTTAACCAATATAGACGCAAAACTCCTATTGTTAAGTGTACACTTTGGAGTCCCAAACTCCAGGCCCTCGCACGCAGCGGATACCCAGTCCCAGATCTGGCAAAGAAACTTGGTCTCGTCAAATATTCTTGCGATTACAGCTGTAACTAAGGCCCCGTCCACACGAAGTCAAAACGAACACGAAACGCTGATATTTTCCAAAACGTTTGCCGTAAAGACGGAGACGTAAAATAAATGTGAGCGTCCACACGAATGCATGAAAACGCTGCAAAATGTATGCCAGGCCTGTAAGTGGCGCTGTGGTGCCAAAGCAAAAATAAGCGACGAAATGTTGGGCATGCGCACTAATATTTATACATGGTTGCCCTGCGGGTCCATTTTCGTGGTTAAGTGAAATTCAGGTGCTGAACTATGTCGTCGATATTGCTCTGTTCTTCCTGGAGATATTCCCGAAGAAGAAGATTCTGTTGTAAGCCCGAGAGCAGGGTGAGTAGCATTAGCAACGGCGCCATTGTTGTTGTGATACTGGTCGCGCATGCGTGTGTAGAGGCGACGCTATGACGCATGCGTGTAAAAAAAATATGCGGTTAGGGAGTAAAGATGGAAACGCGAAAACGGCGTTTCAAAATCTTCCCACTCTGAAGGCTGAATAAAAAAATGATCGTTTACAGACCCCGAAACGCCGGCTTCGTGTGGATGAGAGGCTGGTTTGGTGAAAAATTCGTGCGTTTAGGCCAGGGTTCGTCTTCGTGTGGACGGGGCCTTAAATGGTCCCAGTCCAACTTTTGATCAAAAGCTTTAGGCCTACCCTTTGTCATGTAGATCAGTCCTCAGCGGGAGTCGTCACCAGGATGCCCAGGGCAGGGCTGGACCAAACTGGCCCTGTCCGGCGAAGGGAGGACGGCTGTCGACAGATTCTTGGCCTTGGTCCCACACGGTCCTGGACAATTGGATCTTGACTCCCGGCTTTCGGCACCAAAAATGTTGGGTTCAAAAATGTAGGTTCGTAAAAGAGGAACTGAGTCCACACAGAAAAGGCATTTAAAGGTACACTATGCAACCGGTGTTGATTTTCCAGCGAGGCTCCCCCCAGAGGGCGAAAGTAAAAGTGCACTGTCGTAAATATGCACAGCTGTTCTCCTGGTTTCTCCGTCAAGCCAGGCGCGGTTGTTTTTAGCTTAGCAGCGAATGACTAATGCTGCGTTCACACTGGACGTAGCTGGCGCGACAGAAGCAGCGAGTTTACATGCAAAGTCAATGGTTGATGCGCGTCAAGGCGCAGCAAAAGGTCCCGCGGCGTGTTTTGAGATGCAGGCGCAGCACGTCTGAGCAGCTGAAGCAGCGCGTCGGGCGTCGGGCTAAGCATCTGACGCAGGGAGAGAGACACAGCGCTGATGATCACTCCTCTTAAACAGTTTATTGACGCCTAAATTAACTGAAAATGCAGAAATCTGCCGGCAGAATATGCAGTTTGGATTTAGATGAAAAACACCTACCAGCTGCCACGGTGAACTGCGAGGAGGCAACCCGGCCAGAGGCTGCTGATGACGGGATCCCTGCTGTCGGCGCATACCTGGTATGTAGGGGTCTGAGCGGCTCCGACAGAAAAAATATTGAAGGCAGGATAATAATCTGAATGAACTGACTGCACTGATTACGTTTTCAGGTGTATTTTCTCACTTAAAAACATATTAAAACTACTTTATTCCCACTGATCACAGCAAATATAGCTGCAAGGCAGAGAAAGGATAGTGAAGCTCCGTCCAATGCGCCTCAGACACACTTTTGCAGCAGCCAGAGCAGCAAAGCTGCTTCAGCCACGCGTCAGAACTAACTGGTACAAGCAGCAAAAATGAAGCAGCAGACGCGATTTTGCTGCTTTTGCTGCGTGAACGTAGCATAACTGCACAAAGATTGCCACTGTGCTAGCAACGAGAATGCTTTTAACTGGGGGTATGTAGCAGTTCTCGCCGTAAAGCAAGACTGACTCTCACGAGACTTCTGAGCCTGTGGGTGCGGGTCGGTGCTCCTGCAGTTGCAAGTGCAGTATTTCCCCCACAGACCACCAGGGCGGCCGAGAAAACCTTTGTTCAACCTGAAATGACTCATTTAATCATTCATAACGTTATGGAACACATTAATTAACTGAAAAATGTTGCATAGTGTGCCTTTAACAGCTTCTGCAGAAGGAGAGAGTTACACCCAACTCACTACTCTCTGACGGACTTCCTCTGCAGAGCCTTTTTATTAGCAGATCAGAACACATGGGTTGGGTTATAAAATAGACTGTTCTTCTGACAAGGCAATTGATCAGGTCATAGGACAGAATGCTCCTCTGATTGAATCACAGAACAGAGTGGTCTTCTGATAACTGTGATTAGCCTTGCACAAACATCAGTAATTTTCCACTACCGTTGCATGACAGTTTGCAGTAAACAGAGTGAAGCATCTCATTTCTCCAATGTTTCATATGTACTCACATTAACTTTATAATCATCATTGAATAAACCTAACAATCATCTCCTCTGAAGTATGATAGTTTTTACATATGATTTTACAGTACATATGTTTGAAATAATCATTTATAGTGAAAAAGTGGAATTATTGTTAAAAATCTTATTCTTGCTTGTGTGCTCTAAAGTAATCACACTTAGTTTTCTCATGCATTATGCTGGTAAAAAAAATGCCTGCTACTGTAAAGGTTTGTTAAGAAAAGCCCCTCTTTGTGAAAAAAGGCTCAAATCCACAGAGTTCATGGTTTGCAAATGTTGATGCTGAATAAAGAGAAGAAAGCTAAAAGTCAGAATCAAAAAAGGCAGAAAACACAACATTTTACTAAAAAGATGAAAAAGTATAAAATTCAGAAAACAAAATGAAAAAGTTCCTTTGATGCACTGGAACATTAGAATTTTATCATTAGATTTTTTTATTTTTTTTTTTTTTTTTACAGTGTCCTGTCTGGCAAGGTGGCAATAAGAATAATTGTCTTGATGCCAAAAGGAGCCCAATTTATATTTTCTGGCTAATACTAACCTAAATTGTTATAGAACAGAATCCAGTGTCATAGAAAACGTTATTCTTGTCCTGCATGTGTGTTTTAAAGTAATCACACCAACTGTTCTCCTATATGATGTAGGTAAGACTTTTCTGTTGCTGAACAAGTTTGTAAGGGGAAAGTTTTTGTAAAAAAGGGTTACCCCTGTCTGGGGCTCACAAATCCCTTATAGAATATTTCAGAAAACCTCTCTGTAAGAAGAAAAAAATGATTAAGTTAACAAACACTGTGGTGTAAAGCTACAGCAAAGGTCCGTGTCCATTGTGCAAAAAGACAAAAGCCCTGGTCAGTTTTTATATATTTGGTTTGGAGCCAGTGCTTTAGTTACTTTTGGCTATCGGGGACCCTAGCATTATTAAACATTTCTCTCCTGCTATTTTAAGGGTCTCTGCAATTGTTTATTTTATTTTTTTATTTCCTCAGGAATGATCACATAATTTCAAAAATAATTAACCTAATTGGTTACTGATGTGGGGCTGCTCATCGACGCAGTGGATATCACTGCTGCCTTGCAGCAAAAAGGTTCCGGGTGTAATTCCCGGCCCGGGGTCTTTCTGCATAGAGTTTGTATCTTCTCCCTGAGCATGCATGGGTTCTCTCTGGGTATTCTGGTTTCCTCCCACCATCCAAAAACATGACTGTTAGGTTAATTGGCTGCTCTAAATTCTCCTTCATTTTGTGTTATATTTAAACAGCGTTGTATTTTTTTGAGTAATCTCTGTGCCCCCGTGTCCCAGTCTCCTTTCCCTTAGTTCCTTCTAGTTACTTCTGTCTACACCTGCTGTCTATCAGCTAATTAGTCCTCCCATTGTTTCTGTCTACCATATAAACACCTCCTGTTTAATTACTCATTGCTGGATTCTCGTCATTATTTAGGTTTATTCCTCCCTAGTGTCTCCAAGTTTTTGGTTCTTAAGTTTCTTTGTCGTTCAGTTCTGTATTTTGCATTTATTATTTTTACTTTTTCATTTAATTTTGCAAGCAAAGTTCCCTGCTCATTCTACTCTGCATTTGGGTCCACAACTTCATTCACCAACCCTGACTCAGTGCTTATGTGTAACCTTTGTCGGATACTTCTGTTTTCTTTAGCTACAAGTCAGCCTAGACAGAAGGCTACTCACATTGTTCCAGGTTCTGCTAGGGGTATCTTACTGTTACAATGGAAGTTTTCCTCTCTGATGTCAATGCATGCATCTTCAGTCTGGTCAAGTCATGCAAGAGTGACTCATGCAAAGTCAATGACTCAATGCAATCAGTTGGATTGAAGGTAGAAAACCTTTAGAAAAATAAAAAACCTGTCCGGATGGTTTGATTAAACGGTTTCTGTAAAGAGCCATGAGATGACATGTGTTGCTGATGGCTTTATTTAAATAAAATGAATGGAATTGAATTAATTACCATTCTATTTTCAAAGTCCACCACAAATCATATTTTAAGCACAGTGGAGGATTGTGAGTACTGGGCTACTTGCATATCACAATAATACTTAACAGTTAGAGTCAATAATGAATCATTAACAAAAATGACCCGGAATGATTGGAATCAAACATGTTGAGGACTTGCATTTCTTTAATTACTAATCAGTGATAAAGGTGAAACTTAAGTTCTTTGGGCCAATGAGTGGTGCACTCACCCTTAGCTGCAGTTATTACATTCTGTTTGCCATCAGGTTATGGGTTGCTACTTAGATTCCTTGTTTATAAGAAAAGCAACAAACTTTATTTGTCTTCTGAGCCTCTTAAATCAACAATAATGCTCAAAAACCTGAACAATATTCAGCTTTTGAGCTCTGTCACAGTTTCTAAGATCTAGCAATGCCTGAGATCTGCTTCATGTGACTTCAACCTACTATGCTTATTGCCATGCTTATTGCCACAGAATCAACTAACAGTGATAATTATTATATTTTCAACCTCTCAAAATTTATGAAAAAAAGAAATATCCTATTTTGTGTCAGCATAATGAGTACTTTTATTCTACATATTTATACAAGTTCTGTTAACCTTCTTTTGAATAATATATTGTTTTGATGAAAAGATTGTAGCTATGACTTGAAGAACTATCGTTGATCTTTAAGCTATTATCCTTAATAACTATGATTAATAACTGGAATAAAAAAAAAAGAATCACACTAAATGTCACTGTACTTATGCTTAGACAACTTTTATTGTCATTTTGTATACAGTGTATAAAGAATAAATTTTGATGACATTTCTATTCCTTAAAATATCATAAAACCATTGACTCTAAGGGGATATTTTGATCACTGACTTCTAGTCAATATTGATTATTTTAATGTAAAATTGATTATCATAAAAACAAGGACAAGCATGTATCTATTATGGTTTAATTGATTAAACCCAATAATTCACTCTTACAATCAAACTATTCTGTCCAGCAATTTCTTTAGCTAACTAGAACAGTCACAAACTACTTAAAAGAATATGTAATAGCCAAAAATAAAAATCGTTCAACATAAAACTAAAGAACAGGCTAAAATTCTGAATGTTGATATTAGCAATATGTAGATCGTTTCTGTAAACAATCATAATATTCATAATATGATGCAACATAAATCAAAGTGAGTTAAGCATTAATAACTCAATCTACCACAGCAATGTATGCATGAATGATCAAAGCTTCTCTCCAGGTACTCCGGCTTCCTCCCACAGTCCAAAAACATGACTGTTAGGTCAAGTGGCTTCTCTAAATTGTCCTTAGGTGTGAGTGTGTGTGAATGGCTGTTTGTCTCTTCTGTTGCCCTGCAATGGACTGGCAACCTGTCCAGGGTCTACCCCGCCTCTCACCCATTGAGAGCTGGAGATAGGCACCAGCATCCCTCGCGACCCAGCTTGGGATAAGTGTGATGGAAAATGGATGGATGGATGGATGGATGGATGGATGGATGGATGGATGGATGGATGGATGGATGGATGGATGGATGGATGGATGGATGGATGGATGGATGGATGGATGGATGGATGGATGGATGGATGGATGGATGGATGGATGGATGGATGGATGGATGGATGGATGGATGATCAAAGCTTTGGGTCAATTTGGAGAGTGGACGCAGGAAAAGAACACTGATATAAAACTAGAGCTAATAGGTGTTGAGCGCATGCCTCCAAATAATGGCAGAGCCCTGCTGTGCAGATTGCTGTGAGACTTAAGTGTCAAACAAATCTTTAGGTTGTAATTGAAACTCTCAGGCGATCAGACACCTATTCTTGTATTTTTCTTTCATCTTTTTTAACTCTTGTTCCTGTTTGTTTTTTAAATGTTCGATTTCTTTAAGCTGTTTCTCTTTTTGTTCCAGTTCTTCTTTCAGTTGTATTTCTTTGTAATTTTGCAGGTTGTCCAGCAGTTTATATTCCTTTTCCAGCTTCTTTTCTGTCTCCTGGATCTCCCTCTCATGTTTCCGCTCCAGGCTCTGTATTTCCTCTCTGTGTTCTTCCAACAGACCTGCAAAGTTTGTGCTGTATTTCTCTCTGAACTCATTGTAGACTTCAGCTTGTTCTCTAGCATGCTCTTTAAACTTCTTTTTTATCTCTTTTGTTTTCTTCTGGTATGTTTCCTCTACCCCTCTGAGTTTTTCATTCTCATTTTTAAACTGCTGTTCAAATGTCTCTTTGGTCTGCTCATACTCCATTTCCAGTTGTTTGAGTTTTAATTCAGCAGTTTTGCGTTTGTTTTCCTTCTCTTTCCTACGTCGCTCCCAGTATTCTTTTTGTTCTTTCTTTCTGTTCTCTTGCTCTTTTCTTAAACTTTCTTTGAGTTGTTCCAGTAAACTCTTCTTCTCCAGATCTGTTGTGGAATTTATTTTTTCCTCTAACTCCTTCAGCTTCTCTTCACACTCCAGCCGCTCAATCTCCTCCTCTTGTATCTTCTTCCTATCTTCTTCTTCTCTTATTTCCTTTTCTCTCCTAATCTTTTCACTCTCACTGATGATTTTAAACTTCATCTGTTCCAGTTGTTTTAATTTATCTTCTTTCTCTTTTACTAGTTCTGCTTTTTGTTCCTGCATTCTTTCTTGCATGTTGTTTACTTCTTTGTCCCGTTCCTCCTTGAGTTTTTGCAGCTCTCTTTGCATCTCCCCCTCCTTATCTTTCAGTATTTTCTCCATCTCTTTCTGGATTGCTTCCTCTGCTTCCCTCAGCATCTCATTAGTGAAACAACCACCACCATTTATCTCCACGATCTTCTCAATCTTTTCAATCAGTTCGGAAACCTGCTGTTTGTTTTCTTTGTCATAGTTATTAAGCACATGGTATCTTCCTCCACAATCCTCAATTAGATTCTTAATGAAATCCTCCCCTTTCTCAATGTACTCTTCTACTGATATTGAATGATGAGCTAATGAGTCTCCTTTAGTAAAGAGGATGATGGTGAATTTCTCAGAAGTCTTTCCAAAGACCCTTGTAACCAATCTTAATGTGTCCTTCTCCTCTGCAGTAAACCTGCCGATCGATAACACCAGAAGGAAGACATGTGGTCCTGGAGCCAGAAGACTAATGCACTTGGTCATCTCCTCATTGACTTCCTCGTTAGACAGGCTGGTGTCAAACAGTCCAGGAGTATCGACCACAGTGATTGTGCGACCAGCCACTTCACTCTGAGCTTTCTGGCAGCGTTTGGTGACGGACTTTTGAAGAGCTTCTGCTTTGAATTCCTCTCTTCCCAGAATGGTGTTTCCAGAGGAGCTTTTCCCACAGCCAGTCTTCCCTATCAGGACAATCCTGAGACTGTCAGGGATTGGCTGCAAATCAACACCTAAAGGGAAAAACAAAGAACTTAATTTTTAATAAATGTTTAAAAGTCAGAGTATTTAAGGCCCATGCAAATAGTCGGTCATGGCAAACACAACATAGGATTTAAATCAGAGGCAACCAGACTTTCACTCAGTTTTTCTGGAAAGGTTTGGACATCAACCCAGAAGTCTTGCCAAATCTGTTGGCTTGTATCAGAAAAGATCCTGATTTCATTTAAAGTTATGGAAGAGAAAGAAAATTCACTCTATCTCAGTTAAAAGATTTGTATGAAATTAAGATTAGCTGCTTGAACCAGGCTGTCTGAGCTTCTGCAGGCCAGACTCTGACATATATATAGTATATAAGGTGTATGGACGTGAAAAGCTGATTACTTTCATTGCTCTGAGAGAAAAGCATTGAGAAACACTAGACCAAGGTCAGCCATCACATCAGGCAGTTGGCTATCAGACATTCTTTTCCATTTATTACCTTAAGGTTGTGTTAAGTCAAAAATAATGGCTTAATTCAAGATAAAACAGTTAAATATTTTTTAAGTTTTTTTTTTTTTTTTTGGTTGTGGTTCTGAACTGATGATAACTGACTGTCTGCTTCTGTCTCCTTGAACCCCACTCAGCCTCAGCAGATGGCTGCTCACACTTTAAGGCTGGTTAAGTGTGTCTCAGTGAGCTTGTTGCAGGTATGACACAGACACTTTTGATATATGCTTAATATTTACGCATGGTCTGCACTCTGTTATTCCATGCCACAACGTAAGAGGGACAATCACAAACTATTTGTGGGTCTAGATACCGCCGAGCAGTGGGCAGCGGGTATCCAGGTGGAAAAAGGGTCCCAGCATTCTCGCGCACCTCGCTCTCCTAGCTGGTCCAAATTCAAAAGTCTTTTTCAGAATGGCAGTCATACAAACAAAACAAGCCGGTAAGGTACCAAACAGAAAATACGCATGAGTAAAGCGGATGTAGATCTGACCAATCAGAGGCCTCCTGTCTGCGACGACCTAGTTTGACGGATGAATCAGCTTTGAGCCTGGAGGTTTCTTCTCTGTTAAATGGGAGTGTTCCTTTACGCTGTCCCTACAAGCATGCTTGGTGTTAGGGATTGCTGTCGAGTCAATGAGTTGATGCAACCAACTGGTTTTCCTTAGATAGAAAACATTAGCCCAGTCTGACTGGATGATCTGGTTGAATTGTCTCTGTAAAGTGCCTTGAGATGACATATGTTGTGAATTGGCGCTATATAAATAAACTGAATTGAATTGATTTTGAGAAACTGCTTGGCAGTATTGTAGCAACTATTTTCCTAGATGTGTGCAACTGAATAACCCAACAGCAAGCTTAAAGACATCAGCAATGCTAGGTCTGAGCTTGAAGTTTAGATAAATGACAAGTCCAAGACCTTTATCTGTGATTATACAGGCATCAGCTGGCAAGTCAAGGCAGGACAGTCCAAATAATCCTGGTCTGGCAACTTAAAAGAGTTGAGAGCTGCTGGAGGTTCTACAAACTGCTGAAGGAGGTTTTACAACACAGGTGACAATTGCCTGACGCTCTCTTAACAGAGATTTCACCGTTGATAAATGGATAGATAAAAATTTGAGATTTTTTACTCTTGAGGTTAAGATTAACCATAGTAATTGGATTATTATGTAAATTATAATGTTTTAAACAGGGTGTATTTTTTTCTCCATCTCAGTCCCACTTACTAGGAGCGACGTTCTTGCACTTGAGGTCCTGAAGTGCTTTCTTCAGGTGCTCAATGTTTTTCTCTTTTTCTGAGACTTTTTCTGCTTGAGCGTTGGCATGTGTTTTGGTTGTGTAGGAGCGTTGGTTGTCCATATATGTTCTGCTTTTTTCTACGACACTCAATAGTTCTGGGATCTGCTGCTGGTCCTTAATGTTCAGAACAAAATATCTTCCTCCACAGCTCTGACAGAGCTCCGGGCCACTTCTACTTTCTCTGATGAAGTCAATGATGGCTGGAGCTGTAGGATCTGACTCTACAGTGAACAGGATCATGGTGAAATCATTGACTCTAGAGCCGAATGTGTCCTGGATGGTCTGTAACTCGCCCTTGTCTTCATCAGTGAGGGGACCCACAGGTAGGACCAAGATGAAGGCATGGACACCCTCAGGATCAAAGAGAGAGATACACTTAAAGGATTCCTGCATCACCTCCTCATGAGATTTTCCATACAGGGAAGGCATCTCCAGAACAGAAACCCAACACCCAAACACATCCTCCTGATTCATGATGATGTCTGATGGATTAGAGGCCAAATGAAGCTCTTTCTGACCTAGAATGGCCTTGGCTACTGAAGCTTTCTCTGCTAGTCTACTCCCTAACAGAACCAGGTTTAATACGGGCTTATTAAATACAGCTTCTGGTTCCATGTTGTCTTCAGTGGTGGTGAGGTAGGCTCCCTTGTTTTTATGCACTGTTGCTTTAACCTTCTTCATGATCATTTTCTGGTCATTTTCATACATGTTGTACAGTCGGTCATCACAGTCTCTAATGAGCTGTTTGACTGCCTGAGATTCAATCAGGTCATGGGTCTTAACGACCAACGAGTGCCTCAGAGGTTCTGGTCCCAACAAACTGAGGATGGATGTGAGGGTTTGCCGCTTGCTTTGTGTGAATGATGAAGGTTTCACTAACAGCAGAAGAACATTTGGTCCAGGCTCACAGATGCTCACACATTTCCTCATTTCTGCTTTGATTGTTTTCTTAGACATACTAAAGAAGTTTGGGGTTTTAACTACAGTGAGTGAATATCCTTTCCACTCCCCATTAATGACTGCACACTTATTGGAAGCAGAGTTTCTCTGGAAATGATCCCCACTGCCACCAATCATGAAGTTCCCAAGTTTTGTCTTGTTCTCTTCACTCTTTCCAAACAGAACTATTCTGAAGGCAGAACCTGAAACAGAACGAGAAAAAAATAATCTTTATGTTAACACTAAAGAAGTTTAACAGCCGTGCTATCATATCTAATCAGTTAGTCAAAATAATTTAACATTACCAGAAAGTGTTGAAAAATACGACTGTATAGTATTTAACATTTGTTTCCTCAGCACTGATGGTGCCAATACGGAAAGAGGTGCTTATTAAAACAGTGTTAAGAATTTAACTGGTTGATCTTGTTTTCCATCTCTGTTTCACTTGGGATTAATTTCCACTGGTATGCTGATGATACTCAGATATGTCTGTCTATAAATCCAGATGAAGCTAAACCATAACATGCAGGCATATCATATAGAAATCTGGATGACTTCTGCTCCTGAATGCAAACAAAGCAGAAATCATAGTCTTTTACCAGAGTCTTTGAAAAAAAGCTGATTAATCAGTCATTTTATTTGGATTGGATTAAAGTGATCTAAGAAAAAATCTCAGTGTTATTTTTGATCAGGACCTGTCATTTATATCCCATATCAAAGAGGTTTCCAGTCTTTCATGTGCGAAATATTGCAAAAATTAGAAATATCCTGTCCAGGGGTAATGCTCAGAAACTCGTCCATGCATTTGTTACTGACTATTGTGATTCTTTACTATCAGGAAGTCCACAAACCATAGTTAAAAGCCTTCAGCTGATCCAAAATGCTGCAGCCAGAGTTCTGACGAAAATGAATAATAGAAATATCTCTATCATTCTAGCTTCTCTTCATTGGCTTCCTATTAAATCCAGAATAGAATTTAAAATCCTCCTTCTCACATATAAAGCCTTAAATGGCCAAGCTCAATCTTGTATCAGAGATCTGATTGTTCCTTATGTTCCTAACAGAGCACTTCACTCTCAATCTGCAGGTTTACCAGTGGTTCCTAGAATTTCTAAAAGTAGAATGGCAGGCAGATCTTTTAGTTATCAGGCTCCTCTCCTGTGGAACCAACTACCAGTTTTAGTCCCTGAGGCAGACTCCCTGTCTACTTTTAAGGCTAGGCTTAAAACTTTCCTTTTTGATAGAGCTTATAGTTAGAGTGGCTCAGTTTATCCTGAGCTATCTCTATAGTTATGCTGCTATAGGCTTAGACTGCTGGAGGACATAGGCACCCCTGTTTCATCATTCTGCTTCATTCTGTCTCTATTCTCCCACTCTGCAGAATCTGTTAGTTCAATCTCTCATGTTCTGCTCTCTCTGCTTTTTCTCATAGTAGCTTCATCTGGTCTGTTCCTGTTTGGCTGTGACTCCATCCTGGAGAGAAATATCAGCTGTGCTGCTGCCATCAACATCTTTATTAATAGATGTTAGAGATCAGCCTGTTTTTCACTGTAGGCCTTTTTCTCTGACTGTGATTAGCTGGATGTGCTCTCTTTTCCTCTCCACTGTCAGTACAAGCATGCTTAGTGTGATGGATTTTCTTCGAGTCAATGAGTCAATGTAATCAACTGGTTTTCCTTAGATAGAAAACTTTGAATCAATTTGACTGTTTGATCTGGTGAACTGCAAAGTGCCTCGAGTCTTAAAAATGATGATCTGTTTTACAGCTTTTGTCCAGGTCATTGCTAAGGTTTCCACCTCAATCTCCTGTTTTTTGTGACCAAGCAAATCAGACTGAATTGTGTTAAATGCATTTGAGAGATCAACGCACATGTTCCTTACAATGATGTCTAATTGGTCTAAATAACAGGAGGTTTATTGTAGCAGGTTTATGATGGCAACTTTATCTCAAACTCCACAGTGTTAAGCAGACTGCAGAGGGTTCTGATAACTGCTTAACTGCTTGCTCACAGGGACCAACATGAGTTTTTGGTTACCTTTGACAGGACCTGACAAACTGGTGGAATGTTGAAAGTGTAACAGGAGCTGAGGTATGATTAAAATCACAATTTACTGCCACAAATATATTTGATTGTTGTGTTTGTAACTTAGCAAAAATGAAATCTGATGAAACTATATACAGTGTCAGCAACAGCAGAAAGTGGAACGTAAACTATTACCAAAAGTAATATATAATATATTACGGACTAACTGTCATGAGTTCAATATCTGGGTTTTGGACACAAACGTCACATTAACATACCCCAGATGAAACAATCTATTGTTCAAAAGGACTGCTAATCGACCTAACTTCTGTTTTCTAGCCTTCTTTAGATGTATGTTCTCTATTATCATCAGAAAGCTTGGGGGAGAGAGACTGGAGTTCTAACTTGTTTCATAAAGATCTCACATTGCCAATACTAACTAATGGAAAAGACTGAATATCTCCCACCTTTTCCCCTGCTCCTGCTCTGGATCCACAGTTCCTCTAATTCAACTCAATTGGGAATGAGAATGGGGGTGCCATGAAAAACCAAACCCGCTCTTAAATAAACAACACAAAAAACCAATCACATGCACACTCCCATTCACACTATATTATATAATGGTTACTTAAACTACTTCAAGTTTTTTTTATCAGCAGTACACCTATTTCCAAGACAGGACCAGGGCATGTCAACCGAAACGGGTAGGTGCCAAATTGATAACAATTGATGTCATGAAAAAAAGTATTTTTTTAATAAAGAAAAAATGCTCACAGCAGTTGGTTATTTTGGACATAATGAACGGTAACATTAAATCTTTGCTTCTTTGCTGCAGTTGCAATATAGACTGTCATGGTCACAGAAAAGGTTTTGGTTCTGGCAGAAGCATAAACTGCTGTAATTAGTAGTGTAAGTTTTAGACTGCTCACTCTGAGCCTAATTAAACCAACTTAAGTGTGAGTAAGCCAGTCTGGCTAGCTGTGATTGAACTGAGAATTAGCTTTTTGCATCAGCATTACATTTTTTAGATTCCAGCCAAAAACCAAGGTTAGCTTCAGTCAAAATAAATAATCTTCTTTTTCCACCTTTATAATGTGGATGGTTTAAAGGTTTGCTAATGCTAATGAACATTAGAATTGGTATTAGTCATAGTGGACTGTAAAACAGAAGAAAACAGGAGCGGGTGACTGGCACACTGCAAATGTGCCACTCCCTGGCCAGGAAAACTTAAATGTGTTGCTATCAACTTTAAATCTGAGCCAAACTTTGAGGTTCTGAACTCCCTATGCACTCAAAAGGAAACATTTATAATGAGGCTTGCTCAATTTAGCAAGCAACGCCAAAAACACTCACCAGCAGCCTGGGGATAAGATGATGTAGGCTCCTGGAATTTGTCACAGCTGACATGTTGTCCTTCATTCTCTCTCAGAGTTTTCTCCAAAAAAACCAGGAGCTCTGACAGTTCAGTAGACCTCTTCCACAGAAACTCACCTCTGCACTCCTTCACCATGGCATTTAAGGGTGTCAGACTGATGTATTTATCTCCAGGAACATCTTTAGGTGTTATTAGAACCAGTGAGTGGTCAAAGGATCGATCACTGACATATTCAAGGATTCTGCAGAGCCTGTCTTTTTGTTCCTCCACAAAGTGTTCAGGTTGTAGAACAAGCAGAAACAAATTAGGGCCAGGGGCAGAACGCCTCATGAAGTCTTCTATGTGTTCTATAAGTTTGTACCGGGAGATGTTGACCAGTAGATTCGGGGTGTTTATGACGACCAGGTCTTTCCCCATCAACCTTCCTCTGAAACTCTGGCATGATTTTGGTTCTGCCTCCGTGTCAAACCTGCTTTGTCCCAGAAGAAAGTTTCCAAGCAAACTTCTGGAAGACCAACTGTTCCCCATCAGAACCAACCTCAGCTGAGTCACTGAAATACAAAGAAAGAAAGAAATGTCCATTTGCGTCTTTGAGATATAGTGGTTAACATTTCAGAGACTTTCTGTAGATGTTTACACTAATCACTGACACCAATTTTTCAACTTCATCAATTGGCCAGCGCCAAACACTGGCCATGTGATGTTGGTGCACCACAGACTGGTCTGGTGAAACATCAGAGGAGCCCCTCATTAAAGGTGTTCCAGGTTTTTGATAAGCAGTTAACTCTAAATCTCTGTCTAAAAAATAAATGTAAAGTGGGTGAAACATCCAACATGGCTATCAGTGTCAGTGGTGGGACGTTAACAGAATACCGTTACAGATTAAAGGCTGATGGGTTCAATGGTGATATATATAAATATATTGTATATATATATTGTATATGTTGTATATGTTGTTATATTGTATATGTTTGTTAAATATGTGCTCGGAGTGCTCCAAATTTCCTCCCAGAAAAGGATGTCCTCATATCATGACAATAATTCATTACTAAACTATCCTTTAGAGAAAATAAATGTGTGACGATAACTATTTAATGGTTTGACAACCTGTAAGGGTCATGCTCTCAACTATTCAGCACTGCAGATTAAAAACCAACTCTCCCATGCAAATGAATCCTCTGCAGAATGGGCAGCAATGCATTTAAAACTGCAGGGCAATGTAGACATGGCACATCAGAATGACTTACAGTTGACCTGCAGATCTTTGATTTTTCTTTGGAACGCGCCAGGTACATCATAAATAACGGAGGGAGAGAAAACAGAAAGGTACAATTTTCTGTTAGGTAGTTTAAATGCATTACAGGTGTGTATGTGTCAAGGACATTGGACTCTGCAAATCAGAAGCAGAGGTGGAGTAGGACACCTTCTAGCTAAGCTAACTTTAATTCTTTACTGAAAGAAATAACAGAGATCAATGGAAGAGGGTGATCTGGCCAGATGATTCAAGCTCACGGGGATGGCTGTGTTTGGAGGCAGTGTGATGGTATCAGTAACATTCTGCTGTCCATGTGCATAGTACTTTCATCATCTACTTTAACACCTTTTCATAGAGGCAGTGTGTCCTGATTAATCTGACCTCCTCCTGGATCATAGAGCTCCTGCTAAAAGGTAGAAAGGGTTCAATAACAGTATGAGAAACACAGTAACCAGTTTAAATTGCTGCTTTCGCCTCAGACCTCCATCTATTTCATGTGCTGGACCAATAAGTCAATCTATGGAGCCATTGCCTCCCAACTTCCAATATTTAAAGGTACTGTGGTATACACTCTTGGCATTAGACACCACAGCAGACATTCCAGGGTACTTTATATGGCAATAACGGCTGCTTGGCATCAAAATTACGACCTGCAGATTTTTTGGCAGGTAGCCATAATGTAACACCTCTTAGATTTGGTTACATGAGCAGTGAAATCTAAGAAGACCCACGTTTTTATGATCTTTTTGAACGCACTAACTTTCTGTCAGTCTGAATGTGGTTGGACTCACCAGCCGTTTCATCCATGATGGGATGTTTCTGGAAAAGATGGGATTCAACCGAAGGAGCAGCTGAACAAACAAAGAAATCAACCTTATTTAGCCAAAATATGGTGAGTAGCAATATAAAACGGACAAGAAAAACTCTAATATTTAAAGATGACTAAACATATTTGACATTCTTTAATTACAATTTAATTCAACTATAGTTTAAGTTTTAACGTGGAGATTATTACACCTTTTGTTTCAGTGCATTCTCATTATCAGTTCGTACGAAATCGTACAAAAAGTTATGCACTGTAATT
>NW_015151178.1:26411-30199 GCF_000732505.1 Cyprinodon variegatus
AATTACAGTGCATAACTTTTTGTACGATTTCGTACGAACTGATAATGAGAATATGTTGTTTGTTTTGTGGCTGTTTGTGAATCACTGCCCTTATCTCAAATATTTTTCTAATCTGTGAAAATAACTTATCTGCATTGTTCTATAAAACTTTTGAACATGCTGACTTTCTTTGAGAATGCAGAGTTAAGGCTGCTAGGCTAAAATATTGGTATGTTTTGTTTTTTTTTTTGCATGAGACTGACCCTTCATAATGCTGTGTCTCCTAAACAATGTTTAATTTGACCATTGATTCCCAAATAAACATAACATTTTGATCTCTAAGCAAATGTGAAAAAGAATGTTTTGGTTAAATGTCTTCCGTCATTAAATTCTGTTTGTCTCTGTGCTTTGTGGTTTGCTAGAGGCTGTCGACATTTCATGACTTGATTCATTAAACTCTGGTTGGCCTAGCTCTATATTACCTAAATCCTTTCCTGAAACTGTCTAATACTGGTGAGTCTCCTCTAACATTTGCCTGTTGCTTGTTTCATGTTTCTGGATATAAAAAGGGAAACAAGCATTCAGTTACTACTTCCACAGCAGGGAATTATCTTCAGTTTGAACTGAACTGGCCTCAACTCTTTGTAATCATGTTCAACTATTCTTAAAAATCAGAAACATGGATTCAGAATCAGTGCCTATGCCATTAAACCGTGTTTTTCTTTTAGATTTATATTAATTAAGGGGCCTAAATGTCTTTTAAAAATGTTTGATTTATTCATTTCTTCCCAGGTTCACCTTGAAAATGACATCTGGATCTCAGCGTGGTTTTAATCTGATTGAATAAAGGAAATGAGAGATAAAATGAAAAGTCTTACCTGTTAATTCCAGAATAAAATCCCATTTAAGTTGATTGAAGTTCAGTAACAGTGAGAAGTTTTTTCACACTTTCATCAAGCTGGAAAAAACCTACAAACCACCTTTTCAACATTATCTTTTCTACTGCAAGGACCTAAAAGGCTTTTCCCATCATGACTTTACCTGCGAACACAGTTTAAATATTTTTGCTTAGTCAGTGAGTTCTGTTTATCATACATTTAAAGAACATAATCACAAACAAACTTTAGTTATATCACAACTATAAACTTACACAATGTTGTCTTATCTCTCAGATTTAATTTCTCGCTGACCTTCGGTTACTGATACAGAGTTTTAGATCAAACAAGGATAAGAAGGACTCATGAAGTTATTCTATGTCTTTTAGGTCAAAGAGGCATTCAGGTGCCAAATAAACCTTTAAAAGGGGTGCATTTGCCACTAAATGTATCTCCATATATACATTATGTTGCCGTCTTCTCATGGATGTTATAATCATTATAATTATTATTACTATTTCTGCATATAGCCTATGTTATTGTGGCATTCTTGTTCTGTTTTGTGTGTTTTTTTCTATTTTTCTTTTTTCTTTTTTGCAGATCTAGAGGCCAACCCCAACGGGTGCTAACCTGGTAATATACTGATGCTTCAGTTATTCATTTTACATTTCATTTAGCAGCATTTGCTTTAAATTAGCTCACAAAAAATAGCTGCAGCATCAATTTAAATGTTTGTTCAGATTTAACTAAATCCTTCTTGGAAGCAATTTAAAAACAGAAAAAGTTAATTGCTGAGACACGGCCAATCAGACACAGGGAGGGAGACAAGAACGTTGTTAGGAAACTCATGACACCGATAAGGTAAGCAGAACATCTGTTTCCATAACACCCAGGAGAATCTAAGGCACATGTGTCAAACTCAAGGCCCGCGGGCCAGATGTGGCCCGCCATGTCATTTTATGTGGCCCGCTAGAACTCCCACAGCCGTCATTTTGATGGTTCTGAGATTTTAAAGGGAAAGAACTATATTTAAAATTAAATTGCTCATGTTAACTGACTTTTCCTGTTTCTATATTTCCTTCATTTTCACTTAGTTTTTTTAATAAAATTATAACGTACTAAATAAATATGGTTAATTCTACCTCGATCCCCCGCAACCATCATTTTGACGGCTCTATTAGTTGCATTGTAAATTCTTCCCGCGGTTGATTGACGTTTGGTACCGTTGCCTAGAAACCAACATTCTACCTAGAACTTTTTGGCTAATATGGAAAAAGTGGCGTTCAGAAGAAACCTAACAGTGATTCAGGCTTTAGAAATGCTTCAAAATGATAGTGATTCGGTTGGAGGGGGAGTGACCGATGAGGAGGACTGGGTAGGAAGCGGCTGTGTGACACGTGTGTTAGAGCAACAAGCAAGCATATGTTTTCTATGCAACTGTAATTGTCACTTGAATAAGTTATAATAAATAATGAGTTATTTAACATTAAGGAGTAGTTACATTTATTTTACATTACATTCAATTACATTTAGTTACATTTATAAGTTACATCTGGCCCTTTAAGGACAGCAATTACGCTGATGTGGCCCTCAGAGAAAATGAGTTTGACACCCCTGATCTAAGGTATCCAACCTTCGATGCCCGCTAATGAAGGCCAGTTCCGGGTTATCACAGTTATTTTTATTGATGTAGAGCCTGTTGATTTACTGCCTGATTTAGAGTCTCATTGAAAAAAAAAATTGCAAAATTCCACTTATAAATAAAATCTTTTGCAGGGGCGAAAGTGGCGTCAGATGTATGAGTTTACCCTGCAACCTTTATTTTTTAGAAAGAAACTTCACCGACATCGCCTACTGATGGTGGTCAGAGGGAGTGGTGGTGCCTGTGAACGGCAGCCAGTCAGTGAGCCCAGGGCAGCTGTGGCTACAATGTAGCTGGCCACCGTCGGTCTATGGGTGAATGACGGACTGTGCTATAAAGTACAGGCAATTTTCCATTGGTCTGGTTGCTCTAACCTTGACAGACACGCAGCTTTCTCCATGATCTTTTCTATTCTACCTGCTGGAACCAGAACCACATCTGGATCACCTCTAGTTTCAGTCTGATCCAATAACCTCTGAACGCTGATAGCTCAGCATATTCTAAAAGTAATCAACAGTTTATTGATTACTTTATAGATAAACATAGCTGCATCATTTCAGCCAACTGTATACTTTTTAATATTCTGTTATATACTGTAATTAATGCTGATTCCTCAGGTCTAAGTAAAATGATATTCAATTTGGCTGATTTTTTCCCTTAATCAGATTTAAAAGCACTTACTGTTATAAAGGATTAAATAGTATGACTTTTTTCTCTCTTTTATAGTTAGAAAATATTCTGGAGAAAACTTGAAGTAAAATATTTAGTTTGTAACAGTAAAGAACAGATGTGGTTTTTCCAGCGTCTGCTTCTTTGATTAACTTTTATTAACTTGTTGAAATAACAGCAAACCTCTGTCAAAGATGATGATTATGTCAGGATGTAGAAAAACCATTAAGTAGATTCCTCCAAGAGAACAGGCTGTGGCAAGCTAGGGGAAAAAATGTGTGTGTGATTGTATGTAATTATTGGTAGCTTCAAAGGGCCCAGTCATGTACTACTATGTATATTTGTCCATTTTTGATTATTACAATATATGTCAATCTTTCTCTCTGGTATTGTTTACTTTGTACCTTTTCAGCATCTTCCTGGATCTGTGGGCCTGTTTCCCCTTAGAGGATTGTTCCCCAGAGCAGGGAGGATAGTATGTGTATGAAGAGTGTAAGAATATGTTTAGCGTCTGCCCCTGTGTGCGGAGATCGTTAAGTGCTTCTATATGTCTGTATGGGTGTAACGCTGGGATTGTGTGAATGTGACTGGATGAATGTGAAGTTGTTTCTTTCTACTTGTCA
>NW_015151178.1:31415-60799 GCF_000732505.1 Cyprinodon variegatus
AACCTAAAGTAAGGATGGATGGATGACGGGAAGAAAAAAGTCAAGTTTTCATGGTAGATGTATTTGGTGATGAGCAGAGCCATTACCTTTGACCCTCCTAAGTAGCACAGGAAAATAAAACTCAGAGAAGGACAGAGGGATAAGCAAACAATGCATCTTTCATGATGTTGCCGCTGATGACTGATCTAATTACTCATTTCATTCACCTGCCTATCTGCACCCAGTTCTCATTACCACTGATCTGATCTACCTGCTTCAGCCTCTATTTAACCAGCCTTCAGACCAGTCATCAGTCACAATCAGTCACCAGATTATTTAAGAATGTGGTGAGCGTACTCTAGCATACCTGTGTTCTGATTAAATGATCCTGACCCGTTCTGCCTTTGGACCTGTGAGCCAGCCTTTCCCCCTCTGAGCCAGCCTGTCCTCCTTCGGATCTGTTTTCCTGACCTGTCTTCGGATACCTGCTGGATTTCTGCCTGTCTTTTAACTGAACCTGGAACTGTCCCCCAACTCTTTTTTGGATTTCCCTTCGGCACCTCTTCATACCTCACCAGCTTTGGCTTCGCCCTCTGGATTATCCTGCCTTTCTTCATCTGCTTGGTCCTGATCTCCTTCCTACCCTCCAACCTCCAAGACACCAGCACCTGGGACTCTCTGGGCAGTTCCCAACACATCTAAATGGCACCCAACCAGCTGCAACCACCCTCATCTTCGGGGCACGGACTGAACTTTAAAACCAGGTTAATGACTCACACGTTCATTATCATCCTCCGCCAGATAGACTTGGTCACTAACCTGTGTTCTCCTCCTGCAGAGGGTCCTGCCTTAGTTGCCAATGCTGTTCTCTGTAGTTCCGTCTATAATAAATATTTTGTTAAATCCAACTGTCTTTCCTCCTTGAATATATTATTATTATAATATATATAATTATATATATATATATATATATATATATATATATATATATATATATATATATATATATAATTATATTGATTTGATGCTGTATTCTATTCTGTCTCTGAAGAAGAAACAGACAATGTGGAAAGGTTAGTCTTAGGTTTGTTTACGCAACGATCTGAGAGCTGCAGCCTGAGTTAACAACTCTGATGGGTCATTTAGCTGCTAAGTGTCTTAATTTTTCTTTGAAAATCTTCTCCATGAAAATCCATCATGTCAGTTCAACCTGCTGCATTCCTTTATTTTATGAGTTATAACATGCCAAGATGTACTGTGGTATGTCAGGGCCTCGGGTCGTTTTACTCTGTGCATGCTAGGACCATTTGTTATGTCTCTTATGTCACCTCTGTAAAATCAGCAGAAGCTCACTTTAAATTGACCTCCAACACTTCTGATATCTCACCTTTAGACTACTGTTCCACATTTTGATGACACAGATTTACTAAATCAGCAGCACCTGTTTAAAATAAGAATTTAATTAAAAACCTTGCAGAAATCTAAACATTTAGGAGATTTTATAGTTTTTTAAATATTTTATCATACTTCTCATAATGAATTGTTGAAAAGCGAGGTGTTTCAGATTAACAAAGCAGCAGGGACATCATTGGACTTTATATTAAAACATTTAAGGCTAAGTGTGATAAATTTGATCATCTTGCATTAAAGTTTTTTTTTTTAGACAGCTGGATTTTGGAGGATCTTCATGCTGATTTTTTGTATTTTTGTTCTTTCAGGTGTGATAGTGTTTCCTCTCAGCCATAAACTCACCCTGTGGTGCTCTGATGGTCAACAAGAAGATACAAATAAATATAAATCTGTTAATCATTTTTAGGAATATTTTAAAGGAGCTGTTTAATGAAACTAAATGATTATTTGTTTATTTATTTAGATTAGAATTAACGTTTAGGTCCCATGCAGTGAAGTCAAAGGGAGATATGTAATAAAGTTATAAGGTTCAACGATGCTGGATGAAAAACTGATTAAATATCTGGCAAAATATGATAAATATGTCATAGGCAGCCTGGAGCTCCAGGGGAAACTTCTGTAATTAAAGCTCAGATGTTTACAGAACATCAGTCATGAAGTGTCTTTAAGAAGTTTGTGCCCTGAAGGTCTGGATCATTCTTTGTGGATCACAGTCTGTTTTTAACCAAATTAAAGTCCAGGTTGTTTGTGCACCAATGACTAAACAAACCAGCTACTTTATGCTTGTTAGCTCCACAGTCTGCACCTCTGGTTTTGCATCCAGATGTTTTTTAGCTCCCTAATGAGAGGCAGATGAGACTTAAAGCCGTTCAGCTTTAGGAACCTGTGGATTTATAGTCGCCTCTCCTGCAGCTCTCACACATCCATCACGTCTGGGATGGGAGGCCCTGCATGCCTGCAGAGGCAGGACAGGCGTCTGCATGTCTGCCTGCAGGATGGAAACATAAATAGGTGAGCATCCAGATGAAGCATTCACTGTTAGTGTTTGCAGGTGGAGGACAATAGAGAAGGCAAAGAGACGCCAACATGGTCCCTCTGAGGCTGGTCGCCTTCAGCTGTGAGTATCTCCTCTGCTCTGTCAGTCCCTCTGTGTTTTACACCAATAATTATATTGTGCTACATATGATGACAGATTTTATAAATCATCAAAGAACCTCAAAAGTTAGTTTTTCCTTAAAATGCATTTTATTAACTTTTACATAATTATGCAGCTTTTATCTTATCTAGATGTTTACATCTATGAAAAAAACTGCATGCTTCTGTTTTCATGTTTATACGCCGATAAACTACAACTGACAGATGGTTGACATGTTTTTCAGAAAGTTTCTCTGAGGTCTGACTTGATCTAATCTTTTTTCAGTGCTGGCTGCAGCTTGGTATCTCACCCCAGCTGTTGGTGAGTTGCTCTACATCCTATAGTGCCCACTGAATAATCATCTTTAAATTGAACTTTTTTTCTGAAGTAAACAATGAAAACACAGAGCAGCAGGTTTAAAGGGGAGTTTGTTTTATTCTGATGATTATTTGAATAATGATGACATTTAAATGCCTGTAATATGTAAAATTTTGTCAGTATTTTAGAAAAAAATACGAGAATAGAGAAAACATGTTTCCATTTAAAATTGTGATCATTTTCAAATTTTGCTGTTTTTTTTTATTTATTAGCTTTTTATCATCTTTATTATGACCAATTTTGATGGAATAGAATATAGAAATACATCAAACAGACTGTATCTGAGTAGAAGAACAGAAAAAATAAATACAACTTTAAATATAAAAAAGTCTGTAAATCGAGAAATACTTAAATTTTATTTTGTTTATTTATTTCAGGTATTTTATTTTCTTGAGCAATTGTAAATAGACTGCCATCTAGTGGCCGAATTGGCTATGGCAGCCTTCTCAAACACTATTGTATATTCTTTTAAATTGTTTAATTTTTACTTTCTCCTCTCAAATGATACTGTTACTGAAACACCAGTTTGCTAAATGACATTTCTTCTAGATCAATAGAAACATTTCAAACAATCTTATCAATAATCCAAAACTGAAAATATGAATTAGGAAAATGTATTTTTTGCAGATTTTAATGTTGTAAACACATTTTTGTTTTCTTATTTCACAGTTCTTATTTCATTTCGCTGTAGTTTTCTGTGATGTTGCTCAAAGGTTCTGCTGGGGTCACCGGATCAGGAGCTGGAGGTCATCGGTGCTGTTTGCAGTCTGACCTGTTTTTGTTTTATTTTATTTTACAGAGGGTGACGTTGTCTATGCGTGTCACAATGACACAGCTCACATTGTATGTGGTAAGAAACATAACTTTTATTGTTCTACTTTACAATTATTTATAAAGGTTTGAATTGTGCTTTAGGGAGGAGTTTAACATAATAAAACCAGGGTTTAAAGAGTAAATTAAAGCCATAATGTTCTTTTCCAAATAAAACAGAAATAAATAAAAACTCCTCCTAGCATAATAATGATGAGAGTAATAGTATATTTAGCATTTTAAATCAAGAGGTAAACATTTGATTTATAGATAAATACAATAAAAATAAATAACGAAGATAAAAAGAAACTTTGCTGTTTTGCTTCATAGCAGCTTTCTTTTCTCCTATTTTATTTGCTCATCGTTTCTCTGTGCAACAAACTTTAAATCTGTTCTAAATGAAGTTTTTAATCAATTAAAGACTAAAATTATTAAAGCAGCTGACAGACAGCTGCTGTTTAAGTCTGAAGTTTATTTTTTGTACAACAGATCTCACAAACAAAAACATCTGTCATTTTACTAAACTAAAGGCCGTTCAGGACAATTTACATGACCATTGGGTCCAATTCAGATCCAAAAATATGCCCCCCACATTAAATCAGTCAGATATAATACATAAAATGCATAGTAAATTCTATTAATCAGGCAAAATGACAAAAAGGAAAAAGTAAAGCATGTCTGAAACACTGGGAAAATGCGTATTCATTAACTTTTCATCTTTTCCTCCACCTGAGCAAACATGTAGTGACGGCTGAAAGGTATGATTAACATTAAACAAGAAAACAGCAGCAGGACCTGAAGCCTGTAAGCAGACACCTGCCACACCCAGCTGCAGGTTAAAAAAACCTGAGAATGTCAGGAATCCAGTTTGTGTGGTCTGTTTTTGTGTTTCCTTTCCTCCTCCACCAGGTGGTGCCCCGTCCTCATTGAGCCTCCCTGCACACCTGCAGCTCGTTGCCTAATTACCTGTGGAGTGCTCTTAAGCTGCTGACTGTCACTACCTTGTCGCCAGAGAGTTCTGTCATGATTTATTTAAAGGTCTGACCCAAAATGCAGAAGACCAAACAGAGAGACCAGCGAAAAGTTTAACAGGTTTATTTAGAATATTGAGATGAGTCCAGTGCTGCTCTGAACACTGTCAAAGCGGAACTGGAAAGTGAGGGGAAGACACTGCGGTTAGTTCAGGCTCAGTGGGAAATTAGATTCTTTGACTTGAAGAGGAGGAATAGGTTGCAGACTGACGTTTCCAGAAAAAAAGGGTGACTTTATTGAATCCAGTCTGTGTGGGATGTTCCAGTGATTGTCTTGAGGAAAATGGATCCAAACCTCCTGTTTGGAACCCCAGCTCAGTTAGAAGCTCAGTTTATCCTGGTCCAAAAAAATCCAGTTTGCAGGATGACTTCCTGCCGAGAGGCAAAGACAAAAACAAAGTTAAGACTCAGGTTGACAAAAACTCAGTTTGGCTAGAGAACCCAAAACTGGCAAAACAAAAACTCAGGTTAGACTCTGCTAATCTAAGCATGGCTAGAGTACTCAGTATTGGCAAACACTCTGGCGTCGAGGTATTGGCAGTCAGCAGCTTAAGAACACGCCACAGGTAATGAGGCAATGAGCTGCAGGTGTGCAAGGAGGCCCAATGAGGACGGGGCACCACCTGTTGGAGGAGGAAAGGAAACACAAAAACAGACCACACAAACTGAATTCCTGACAGAGAAGCTTTAAATAAAAACACACAGACCACTGAACCAGGAGTACTTTCTATGTTCATGAAGAACTACTGTATTATAGTAACTGGAGATACTTTAGCAGCTTTATCTCAATTTCAGCTAATTGGAAAGTTCTAATAGATCTTTCATTTTAGCTGAAGCAGATCAAACTAAATTCTCATCAACAATGACAGATTTTCCAAAAATATTTTTTTTTCTCCTCCAGATTTCGACCATAAGATTATAGTGAACCACATCCTGTACAAGGTGGGCATCGGGACGAGGTGCGGAGAGGGAAAGCGCTATCCTGATGATGGACCGGACAACTACTGCTCCTTCCCCTGGGCTGAGATGGTGGTGGAGGATCTGTAAGGACACTGCTGTGGTTAAACCAGTTCTAATACTGAGGGGAAAAGAAAAATCCACATTCATCATCATTCATAGAGTTACACGGAAAAAAGAATCTAGTTTTCTGCTACAGTCTGACAAACATGGTCACATATTCCAAGTAAAAAAGGAATTTTGCATCAACCTACCAAAAAACTCTGCAAGCCAAATAACTACAAATCCCAAAATGCATCTGTCTAACAACTACCAAACTGCAATGGTTTAAATTTATCATTCTAAAAAAGTTATAAAACAATCTACTGGACTTTGTTTCTGAGTTTGAAGGTTTAAAATTTAAATCTGAAAGGTTTAAATTCATTTACCTGTTTCATCTGTGGATCAGTTTGAAGCTTCTCTGTCCTCAAATCAAACCAGCTCACTGCTGTTGAACCAACAGCTGGGGGTTATGGGTGCTGTAGTTATTGTAGACGTAATGAGATTAATTGCCTCTATTTTGTTTTTCTGCAGCTGTAAGAACAAAAGGTCCTGCGAACTTCCCGTCACCGAGCGAGTATTCGGGACATATCCGTGTCTGGAGCAGACCAGGTACCTGGAAGTGTCCTACACCTGCTTCAAGCCGACTCCTCCACCTCCTGCTCCACTCAGACCTGAGTGTACGTATGAAGAGAAACATGCTTTTGTTTTGAAACGATTTTCATCCAACTTCAATAACAGAATATTAGTTAATGTCTAAAAAATGGCTCTTTAAGCTTTAAAGAACATTATTTTAACCTCAGCAAGTCTTGAGAAATTACCAGCCTCAGAAGAACACCACACATTAAATCTTTCCCACAGTGACCCAACAGCCTGTAGAGCCTTGTTCAGGAACTTTTATTCTTATACTGGTTGTGATTTTGTCGTAGATTTTGAATAATTTGAAAAACCTTAGTTTGTACAAAGTGAATTTCCAACATTTGAATGAGAATGAACAATAGGAGAGAGCTGCTATTTATCCTGATTTTCATAATTGAAAAACTCAATTCTGTCTTCTGTCTGCATTGCTAACAATAATTCTGACCATGAGGGTTGGGCCCTTAAATCTTTGGTTAAGTTGAAGTTCATAAGTCTTTACTGTGTCTCAACTTCGCTCTTCTATATGTTAGATATATAATTTTTATTCAAAGCAACATTATAACATCAAATACGTTTGATTGAGACTGGCTTGATGGTTTAAACAGTGAATGAACTGAAGAATAAATCTGTCGTTTTTATATTGACTCTGGCCTGGCAGGGAAAGCGGTGGTGATGCTATCATCCCCTCAGATTGTCAATTACAAAAACAGGTCTTAAGTCATTTGTTTGAATTTTTTTATCAAATTTTGCTTTCATTTCTTATTACTGGTGTTTTAATATACATGTAGGTAATATCTAACATTTTTAGCTCTGTTTATTGGCTTGTCATTCATTTTTTTGGCTCATAGAGCAAAATTTTGGGGCGACATAATCTTGGACAGTCATAATGTGGTCTTTTCCAAATCTTAATGTATTTTTGACATTTTTATTATTTCAGTATAAACATTTGAATCCACCTATTCACATTATTGTCCAGAGACACAGTTTGTATTCTAAAACTATAACGCAATTCACTTTAAAATTCAGTATTAAAATTTTTCGACTGATAAGTCACATCAGTCTAAATCCTTCTAATTAGATTATTTTTTATCACTAAAGAAAAACATATTAATCCTGGTAATTTGACACTGAGTGTGGATGTGTTAACATTGTCAATGATTTTATTATGATGCACTTATTGCAGTAAAATCCCTTAATAAAATAAATTTCATCTAAAATAGTTAAAACATTAAATCTGGGCTCCCAACTAAAGCCAAACAATGTCAAAATATTTTTCTGATCTTGTAGGGAAAAAAGCGTTCAACTCTGCAATCCAGTTAAAAAAAGGAGATCAATGGTAATTCACTCGGTCGGTACTTTATTTATCATTGCAAAGATGAGAACAAGACAATCATTACAGCCCTAACAGCTCAATGCTCTGCCCTGTTCTGATCTAGACAAGGTTTCTCTCACTAACTTAAAGCCTGCAAAATCTGTGAAGCTCTCCGCATTGTCAATCCAAAAAAAGTCACAGACAGTCAAACAAAAGAGTAAAATGTTGAATAAACCTTGGGAAGAATTCTGTCCTGTTATGGGTTCCATTATTTTCTGTTCCAAAAAATCTCTAATAGTTGGAAAACAAATCCTCTCACTTTGAAGCTCTGTAGCGTTGCAGGTGTGAGGCCTGAGTGAAAACGTTTAGAAAGCAAATAAAATAGAGGATTCTATAGGAAATGGATTTTCCTGACTACACATTAGATCATCAGATAATTAATTGTAAAGCACTAATCCCAAAGCCTAAAATGGCCGGGTCCCATGTTTATATTTATCAGATTCCCATTGATTAAATCCCAGTCAGGCTGTTAAGGTTGTATGGTCCTGCTGATGACTCAGTTTGGACCAAAATGCATTCTTTGGACAAATGGACACATTTGGCTCTGCAATGCTTTCCATCTCTGAGTTAACAATGTCCAGGACTGGCTTCTGTAAACAAGCCCCAGTCATTATACCTCCACCACTAAGATTAGCAATGCTGATTTGCTGTTTGGGTTTTCTTTCTTTTAAACCATTTCAAATAAGTCATATTTAAGATTTTTTTTTTCAAACTTTGTAAAGACTAAGTATTCCATCCAAAGTCTGAACTGGAGATGTTAGGGTGTCAAAATCAAATAATTTGCATCTTCGTCAGATCTTAATTTTTCTTTATGTTTCCCTGCAGGTGAAGAAAAAGACCCAAACAAAGCTTAATGCTTTCAGCCAGTGAAGACACATCCGCCCCACCTGTGCCGAGATCACAGAAGATATTTTACATCAATCCATCTAACATCTCAGAATTTATGTTTTCATATATAATCATATGTTTTCTAAAAAAAAGCACCAAGTCATCTGAATAAATATGTGCTTATAATTCAAATGAAATGAGAAAATGTCTGTTCTCTATGTTTTAAACACTTTGTCTTAAGTTTTTGAGTTTCTGGTGATCACAGAAGTTATACTAATCTTCATCTGTTTTTCAGAGGGTGGTTAGAGAATTAATGTTCCTCTCTATTCTTTAAGAATATCTAATCCATGTTTCTGATTTTTCTTTTTGTGAATAAATAAGAAGTTTGACTTTATTATTAAAATATTTTAAAAAGCTGGCCAAAGTGATCAAATCAAACTGACACAAATCTTGTAATGATAGAGAATCTCCATCAGGGGGAGATGTTTCTCTGTTAGCAGTAAAGCATGTCCTGTTAAAACTCTGAGAGAACAGGGGCCTGTTTCAATAAGGAAGTTCAACCAACTCTGAGTTAAAACTTGAACTCTGAGTTGACTTATCCTGAGATTGGAAACTCTGAGTTTTGGGTTTCAGAACAGCTGAAATGAGTTAGTTCAATCAACTCTAAATNTTCAGGAACTTTTATTCTTATACTGGTTGTGATTTTGTCGTAGATTTTGAATAATTTTTAAAAACCTTAGTTTGTACAAAGTGAATTTCCAACATTTGAATGAGAATGAACAATAGGAGAGAGCTGCTATTTATCCTGATTTTCATAATTGAAAAACTCAATTCTGTCTTCTGTCTGCATTGCTAACAATAATTCTGACCATGAGGGTTGGGCCCTTAAATCTTTGGTTAAGTTGAAGTTCATAAGTCTTTACTGTGTCTCAACTTCGCTCTTCTATATGTTAGATATATAATTTTTATTCAAAGCAACATTATAACATCCCATAAGTTTGACTGAGACTTGGCTTGATGGTTTAACAGTGAATGAACTGAAGAATAAATGTCTCGTTTTTACATTCTCTCTGGCCTGCCAGGGAATGCGGTGGTGATGCTATCATCCTCCCAGGCAAATTTTATTTGATTTATTTTTTTCAAATATTGCTTTCATTTTCTATTTCTGGTGCTTTTAACATACATGAGGGTAATAAAAAAAAAAACTAAAGAAGAAAAAAAAAGCAAAACAACAAAATACTGTACATCTAGAATTTCTGGTACATGCACACCTTCTCTCTCAAACTTCTATAACTCTTCAGTTTCTTTTCAGTAGATAAATGTGATCTAGTATTTCTAAATTGTTAACCAATTGAGCATTGGTGCACGTACCTTACACCTTACATCTACCAATGGGTGTTTGGTGGATGATGTGACTATACTGTAATTTCAATTTTTCCTTGTGCTCTCTTACTAGCTATTGTAACACCATAGTTAGAAAAGAATATTATAGAAGCATCTCCAACCCACCCTTTCTATATAGATTGCTTGAAAATGTGGCGTATCATCAACTACAATTATATCCAACCTAAAATTGTTTATTTAACACCAGTTTGGGTTTAGAACCAGCCAAGGTTTTAGATCTCCGTAATCTTAATGCAGCTTTTGACATGGTTGACCAGCCATGCTTCTTTATTTCTGAAACATCTTGTTCAGAAATAAATCTTGTACTAATGTGTTAAATGTTCTTAATTGGTTGTCTTTATATCTTATGCTCAGAAAAGCATGTGTCTATTGGTAAATTTGAATCTGAAAGGGTAAAATTTTGATTATGGTGTTCCACACGGATCCACTGTTGGGCCCGTTTCAATCAATCTCTATAGTTCGTCTTGGTTCGGTAATTATACATTATTTCTTCTATCATCACTAAGCCAGTGAAACACAGCTGAACATTTCAATTTCTGCTAATAACATGAGCTTTGTTAAAAGGGTTCATGTAGGCCTTGCTGATATCAAACACTGGCTGTTCAGGGACTTTCTGAAGTTAAATCCAGACAAAACTAAGCACATTTGAAGCACATTTTATTTCCTATTTTGAACCTTTTTGGTAAATTAAAATGAGCACCTTAGAAGCCCACAGTAGTGTGACCTGAATGCCAACACACCAGAAATTAATCACTGTCTTCATTCTGTCACTTAGACATCATATCTAAAGTCAGATCCCTCGCTATTTCATTTCAAGTAGACTGCTGTGATGCACCTCTGGTAGTAAAGCCCATTATTAAAAATAATCTGATCTCAAATATAGAATCTGAGTTGTTAACTAAAGCCAGAAGGCTCAAGTCTGTACATGTCTATAATGATTACCCTATAAACAGAAAACAAATTTTGAAGTACTAATTCCAAAGTCTAAAATAGCCTGGTCCTATGGTGATAATTCTTTGATGCTCATTGATTATGCCCAGGTCGTTAAGGCCTTCAGAACATTTTGAACCAACTTTCACAGTTTGTAGAACCTCCCTCAGTATGTAAAACCTTCTTCAGGAGGGAAAATGTCTGTTTTCTTTTTAAATTTATCGGTGTATCATCACTGAGGAGGAATTATGGTCCAATTATCTTCTAAAGGTTGTTGATTGCATTACAGTTTAAATGCATTTATCTCTGCACAGAATTCTAAAGATGAATGAGTCATGGTTCAGTGAAAGTGTAATTGGGGTTTGGTTCTCCTACCATTCATTACCAGCCATTCTGTTGTAAATCGTATTCTGTGTTTGGATTTATGGACCTGCTGATGAATCAGTTTGGACCAAGATGCATCCTTTGGGCAGATGGACACATCTGGTCCTGCAATGCTTTGGTATCCAGAGTACATCATTGTCCACTCAGTGACTGCAACATGCCAAGCGCCTGTTCATCTGGTTTTCTTCCAACCATGGTGGCCGGACATCTTTATTCAGTTCTAATCTGTTCATTTTCGGTTAAAGAGGAGACATTTTAATCCACAGTCCATCAAAATAAGCCTTACTAGTGATTTTTTAAAACTGCTGATTATCATTTTTTATGTTTTGCAGTCGCATTAATGCATTCTGAGTTTGAGATGGCAATGTTATCTTAATTTACCTTTATGTTTCTCTTTAGGTGAAGAAAAGGACCCAAACAAAGCTTAATGCTTTCAGGCAAGGAAGAAACATCAGACCCACCTGTGCTGAGACCACCGAAGATTTTACATTAAAACATCTAACATAACATGTTTCTCTAGAATAAAGTATAAACCTCTTAAAGTTTGTTTAACCAGAAGTGAAAGATTAACTCATTTTCCTTTTTTAAATAAACGAGTTCAGCCTGTTTGGACATTTTTTTCATATAAGATCATATAATGTTAAAAACATCAATCCAGCTCAATAAACATAAAGTTACAAATGTATTAATATTTGAATTTATGTTTATTTTGTATTTAAAATGTTGTTTTTAGTCCAAAAGCTTCTGGTGATCACAGCAATTATAAAACTTTTCACTTGATTTTCAGTGGATAATAGAAATGTAGTGTTCCTCTCTTCATTTATGAATATCAAATCCATGTTTCTGATTTTCTCTTTTTAAATAATTAAGATTTCTGAACCAATCTAACCAAAGTGCTAAGATGCAATGATAGTGAATCTCCATCAGAGGTCAATGTTTGTCAGCTAGTAGTAAAGTAATATGTCTTTTTACAATTTTTATTGATTGTTTTGACACAACAGTCCACTCAAAGTCAATGATTTTCAAAACAATTAATGCGGAGGCACCAATTGTTAAAATGACATATTTTGTTTGCAAAAGGATCTAACTCTGTCAAAACATTTACAATATGGATCTAAAAGTCATCAAACAACACAACTTGCACACAAATATATCACAATCACTCATTACACAAGAGGCATATAAAATACTGCACATTGAGTGCAGTATTGTAAAAAAAATCCACTATCAGATATGCTGTGGTGCTACTTTTATTGATCATTCATTCTTTTTTTTTTTTTTTTTTTGATTGTAGCTAACAAATAAAATAAACCAATAGAAAATATTAGGGCTGCAAAAAAAAAAAAAAACTTATTCTGTCAAAAGCATGAACATATGACACTGAGGAGTTAACAGATCAACTATCGCATTTTTCAAAATTTATATCCAAATCCGTATCCAAAGTAGAGAAACAAAAACAAAATGATGAAATTGATTACATGTCAGCTTTGATCCGCAGCTGCAACAGCAAACTCTGAACGTGGGGTGGCAGATGTTACTACAATTTACTCTTGTACCCCCACTGCTAATCTCTCTCTCTCTTTTTCTCTTGTCTGAGATCTGTTGCCCCAAGCAGTGATGAGCAGCCCTCCAGTCTTCAAGCCCAGTTAGACGTAAAGTTGTTACATCAATCGTCATTTAGCTGGTTTCAAGCTGTGTTTACTAGTTACCAATATCAAACGTTTGCTAAACGTTGAGTGCTTAGGTTCAATTGAGAAACGTAAATCCAACTTTCATTTTCGCATCATAATTCAATGATAATCTAATGTTGATGTACAACATTGTTTCAATGTTGCATCAACTTTAAGTGCCTGCTGAGAATGCTACTGTATGACTGACTGAACTATCCAGACACAAAAAAAATATCCAGCTCATTAATGCATCGAAAAATTGATTGCGCTAATGTTTTGGTTCAATAAAGAAATAATAAAGGGATAACTTCAAAAGCCCAAAAAATACATATAGAATAAGAAATAAAAATAAAATTCATAACTGTATAAGAAGTTAGGAAAATAAAATTATAACGTTGTTCTCTTAAAAAAATATATATATTTATATATATAGAAGTAGACCTACGAGGGAACACTGAGATATCCATAAGTTATACTCTTCTGTCTCTTCTCTCTTGTTGAAAAGGCCACATAGCCTCATTTATATCACACTTAATATGTTCCCTCGGGATGCAACTGGGAAGAAAATCTTCTATCATGCCTCATCTACACTTGACATGCCTATGCATCTATATCTTGGGCAGCAGCAAGGGCACCTGGTCATAGGGGCAGTGATCATATACCTTCCATATTCTTTCACTGAAGAGATCCTCTGTAGGACTGTAGAGAGTATGAAGGAAGAAATAACACCATCATCCTAAGGTGCACCACAAACCACTCACTATCTATACAAGAGTGATAGGATGCCACCTTGTCCCAGATGATCAGAAACAGTGGCATGTCAGGCCTGAACAGCCCTCTTTCCTGAGGCAGGATGAGCCTGTCATGCAGGGTGGAATGAAATGAGGGACTCGTTAAATGCTGCTTCTTCATGTTTGGTTCTAGTTCTGGGTGTAAAGAGTAGGCTGAAACTAGAAGACCTGAGAAGCTGGAAGAGAGTAGGAAAGTTAAGAAACAGTTCTGTCGGTACTAAATCAGGCAGAGATCCGGCAGGAGTCCGAAAACAGGTCAGGCAAACAGATTAGACGGCACTTGGCAGGCTCAGAGGCGGATAGATAGAACAGGTCAGGTAGTCAGAATGCAAATATAATATATTAAATATATAAATGAACAAATAAATTAAAGAATAATGTAAAAGAAGCTAAAGTTTCTTTAAACTGTAAGAGCATATCTGAAAAAAACAGAGAACAACTTAGTTTCTTGTTGTTTCTTGTATTAGATATTTTGATTTTGTGATTTTCTTATTTAGCTTTATTCATCTCTTATAAAACAATATTTCTGAAGCTTCCATTTCATTTCTGTATCTGGTTCAGTTTCTTGGTCCATTTATAAAGAAGGGAAAGTGAAACTCTTGCAGAACCCTCCTCCTCCTCATTCTCCTCCTCCTCCTGTGGTGTTTTTTTTATCCTTTTAGTGTCAGAGTGGGTTCAGACCTGAACCATGGAGGACTCAGACTGTCTGCCCGTGACCGTGGAAGGGAACTGGAGTTCGGTTCAGAGTAAGACGGTGAAAAACAAACTACTGCTTTACTTCCAGAGTAAAAAGAAATCGGGTGGAGGAGAATGCCGGGTGGAGGTGGAGGAGGAGGCGCCCAGAGCCTCCATCTTCTTCAAATCAGAGGCGGGTGAGTTTCTGCGGCCCAAAGCTTCTGTTTCTGTTTTTTAAAAAGTTAATGTGTGTCAAGATGGCCCTAAGTTTATCTTTCTGACTTCAAAACGTCTATTTCTACAAAAGTCCAGTTCTCCCTGTGGAAACTACGTATGATGATTAATATTCTTCTGGGGTAATAAACAATCTTCAGATGTCAGCTGAGGTCCCAGCATGCAGCTCAGCTCCTGACTGTAGTCAGGATGAGTCACATGGCTCCAGCAGTCTGCTGATCTAATGTCTCCACAGCTTCTTTGTCCCCAAATTAAGCTCAGGTCACCTCTGGGTTCAAAGGTCAGCCTGCAGGGAGGATGCTGGTGACTAATATATCAGATTAGAGTCATTATACAGCAGCTGGTTAAATATTAGCCAAGATTGCACAGGTAAGTCAACACAGGTGAGCCTGGGATCGCCCTACTTGGAAACAACGACCCGCAGGAGAAAATAAATGCAATGCTGAATTAATCCATCGACATGAAATGGATAATTGACTTTCTAAACCCGCCAAGCTCATTCAAACTGTTGGTGTGAGTCTTACCAAGTTCTTGAAATTGATGTTGATTCTACAGTGTGTCATTTTCAGGACAAGTAATGGTCAGAATGCAATGAAATTAACAGCTACCCCCACCTTTTTACCATCATGGTAAAAAATTGGCTTCTGTAAAATCCACATATCCTATCTTGTCAAGTGATGATGAGGTTTCTCTACATAGATCATCTGAAAACAATTTTGTTTGTTTGTGTTAGATATAGATTTTATAGAGGACAAACGCAGTCGCAGTCACATTCAAGCAAAATAGTGATCTCTGCAGTAAACTGTTTTTCCTGACTACATAGGCTTCATACATAGGCACCTCAGCCACATTTGATGGATGCACAGCAGTTAACTATCAAATTGTGTTTTCTGCATTTTTTGGTTTTCCTCGTTGCATAAGAGTTTTCCATGTTTTCATGTAATTTAACATTGTGAGCTGTCCCACAGAGGCTACGTTCACACTGCAGCCTGAAGTAACCCAAATACGATTTTTTTGCCCATATGCGACCTGGATCTGATCTTTTCATGACAGTCTGAACAACACAGATCCGATTTTTTCCAATCCAACCCAGGCCACTTGGCTATGTCGTCCTGAATCTGATTTGAACCTGATCTTTTCAAATGCTACCTGTGTCTGAACGGCCAGGTCAGATTCATCCGACCTGAACGTCATTAATACCCTACATAGGTCACTATTCAGCGTCTTGCTACTCAGAAGCTGCAAGAAAAACAACAACCATGGCAGATGATGATGCGGACAGCAGTATTTATGTTTAACCATGTGAAAAGATTGAGTTTTTATGGTTGGAAAAGACCGCTAGATGTGCGCCAGTACTACCATCCATGTTTACTTTCGTAAACATAGAGCACGCTGGCCTGTGACATCATTGCGTCCTCTACTGCGCATGCAGGACAATTGTATGACTGGAGTTCACACAAGAGATCACATACAAGTCGCATATGTTGGGTTCAAAAATGCAGGTTTGTAAAAGAAGAACTGAAATACACAGTAAGGGATTTTCAAACAGTTTCCTGCAGGAGGAGAGACAGTTGCACCCAAGACTCAAACACTCTCTCTCAACCGGACCTCCTCTGCAGAGCGCTTTATTAACAGAACATGACGCATGGTTACAAACAGAGTATTGTTCTGACAGAATAATTGATCAGTTCATAAAGACAGGATGCTTCACCAGAATCACAAGGCAGGGTGGTCTAATGACTGAATCACAAGACAGAGTGGAGCAACCCCTTGCTCAAATGTTTCATAAGCACACATACATTAATTTTATAATCATCATTGAATAAACCTAACAGCATATATTTTGCAAATATGAACGGCAAAGCAAAAAAATCGGATTTCACAAAGAATTGGAATTGAGCATCAAGGCAGTGTGAACGTAGCCAGAGACAAAGTTTAAGTTCTTACATGTTGTTAATTGCATTTGATAAGATGCCGCTACTTCAGCTGGCAAAGGTTAAACATAACAATAGCTGATGACTGGACCTAACCTGATTCAATGGTAGTTTAACACACATTTAATGGAAACAAAGAATTTTATTGTTTGTTTTAAATCAATGTACTGTCAGTGATACAACTTCAATTCTTTAGCATATCACTCTCGACACCGAGTTGGCCTCTGCCACAGTACATATTATTTTGCAGTATCGGCAGTGTTATTTTTTGTGTGTAATATGTTTAGATTTTTTTTGACTGCATTCCATTGATGATGTCTTTATATATACTGTAGGCCTACTCATGCTAATGTTTGAACCTGGGCTGACTTAACTCAGACTCAATCCCCCGCCCAAGCAAAAAAAGAGGGTTCGTGCGTAAGGGTAGTATTTAGGGGCCGGTTTGGGACTGGGCCTCAGGGTGAAGGCCCCTACAGCAAATTATATCACCTGTGGTGAAACCTAAAACCCTGGATATCAGATAGTTGAAGAAATGAATTAGAATAGCTGCTCTCAAATCTGATTAAGTTAAGCTCAATTTCTGAAATAGGGTCTAATTTAAACCTGTCAATAAGACCACTGACCCCAGCATCAGCAAATCTTAACAGAGAACATTTGGGATGTGGTGGAATAGGGGATTCTGTGTCATGTCAAGATGAACCAAAATCTCTGGGGAATGTCTGTGTACCTCATTGTATCTATGAGATGAAGTAACAAGGTCGTTCTGAAAGCAAAAGGAGGTCCAATCAAGTAAATTAATGGTATACCTAAAAAAAATCAGCAGATGATTGTGCATAAATTTGTTGACCATTTTTTTTACTTATTTGATG
Organism: Cyprinodon variegatus; assembly: GCF_000732505.1. NCBI lineage: Eukaryota > Metazoa > Chordata > Actinopteri > Cyprinodontiformes > Cyprinodontidae > Cyprinodon > Cyprinodon variegatus. The sequence goes on from NW_015151178.1 coordinate 48,885, forward strand.
CATTTTTTAAATATTTTTCAGTCAGAGAGCGAATCCTTGTAAAGGAACATCATGAAATCATTGTGGAAAACCATCCTTTGACATTGCAGCTGAGTTTTGACCCAGAGGGACGACCCTCACAGGTAAACCTGCTGCTCAAGCTCCAAGGGCAACAAGTAGGTTGTCATAAAGAACTTGATGTCCTAGATTTGTTTGGCGCATGTATTGATTTATGATTTATAAATCAAATTTTAGTGGCAAGGCAATTTAAAGGGTTGTACATGAGAAGAAAAAGTAGATTGTACATTGGTTTTTAGTTCATTCCTTAAAGCGTGGTTGACACATTTTTCCACGAAAATAATGAAAAAAAAGATGTTATATTTCATGCTATATACTCTTAGTGGCTGAAAGTGAAGATAATGTGAAAATAACATGTTTTTTTAGATTTGTGGTAAAAACTGCAGGTACAAGAATAGAAAATGTAATATGTTTCGCCTGCAGTTTTTAATATTTTTAGTTAATGTGGTTATATTTAAACTGTTTCACCCCAGTTCAATAGGTTTTAAGTGACGTAATAATGAGCTCACTCTCTTGTCCATCTGCATCTCTCGTCCATCAGAGAATTTGTGCTTTTGGCAACAAGAGCTGTATAAGCTGTATAAAAATGCTGTATAAGTACAGACCACTTGAACATTCATATTCGTAAGGATGATCTTTTTTTGTTTTATTGATTCTTGAATCCACAAACATATTCAGGTCAGATATCTTCTTATATGCTAGAAATGTGACTGAAATCGGTGTTATGATATTAGGATAAAAGTTATCAATTAATTAATTAATCTAAAGTCGACTGATGTCATGGATTGACCAACAACTAGTTGATAAGAGGGCATTTTCTAAGGTCATTTTCCAAGAGGGCATTTGATAAGCAAGAGTTTTATATTGCATCAATAGGCTTTTTCTAAAACATGAAAGCCTAAGAAATTTTTACAATATGCTGAGTCAATAAAACAAGTATATGATAAGTATTCATTGTGCCAGATGTATTACATAATGATGAACAAACAAAAAATATGTTCTAACATATTATTTCATATTGATGAGATATTACAAAGCAGGAACTTATCAAGGTACTGAATAAAAAAAAGATTTATAAAAGATGATAAACACGTGATTTCTGAGGTACAGAAATGTAAAGTTATCATACAAAGTATATTTACATAAATGTAAAGCTGTCATTAAAAGTGTATACCTCGCTTTGATAATTTGTAGGACAATTTTTTACTTTGTTTCAATCATGTGAACATTAACTTTGATTGTACTAGTTTATGGTTTTATGTTATCTTCTGAGGACAATAAGGAATTGCTGGGACCAAAATAACCAACTAATATTAGTGATACAGTTTAGAGGTGTGCATTAACTTTAAGCTAAGGTTAGTGTTAAAAATATGCTGGTATTCATATTTTTGTATGTCGTGCTCAGAGTTTCTTTTTTTTTATTAACCTATTCACCACTTTTTGAATTAAAAAAACCTTTGGTGACCTCTGGAAACTTTGATTAATCTCTTCAAAATGATTGTGCCAAAAATAAAAATGTTCTGATGATCTTCTTGTTGTTCAATCATCTCTTTGTGTGTTCTTTTTTTTTACAGACCCCGCTAAACAAAAGGGATGATAGCTTAGGTAAAACCTTAACTTTGATGTTGTGAACAGCAAAGTTCCTGCTGCAGCATGTTGGGTTTGATCCAGATCTGATCATGCAGGACAATACCAGTTGGCATTTGGACTCAGTTTGTCTTTCTTATCAGTTTGGCTACTTATTTTCATGTAAAGCAGAGGGAGGTCTACAGCAATAGTTAATAGGAATCAGTCCAGAGGTGTGTTTCACAATGCAGGCTTACTGGAAAGTCTTTTAAAACCTGAAATCAGGGAAACCCAGAGTTTTACATTTCAGAAAGAGAGTTTACTCAGCCTCTGTTTCTGTTGCCAGGTTAGCTCCCCAGAGCTAATCTGGTCAGAGATTTTGTTTAGTAAACTCAGGGTCTCCTCTTTTTCCACCATCCTTAGTTAATCACGTTTTTTTATTTCCTGATTTACTCAGGAGATTTTTTTGTTAATTTTGTACTTACAATAAAAAGGGGCATTAAAGGGACTTAGAATGGAGAGTTTTCCTTCAACTTTAATTAAAGTTACATATTATAAAGCTCATGTAACAACAATAAACCATAAAAATCTAATCAACTGTTGGTTTATTTTATGTCTTCATTTTTACTCAGATTCTAATTTGGATCCAAGGGCTGCTGTTGTATTGAGCAATGTCTCAGAAAACCTGTCAAAAGATCTTCTGCAGATGTTGGTGGAGAGCATCTCTGGACTGGATGAGAATGACTTCAGTCTGGTGATGAGGGAATCCAACATGGCTGTGGTGACTTTCATTAACCCTACAGGTATACATCATAACTCAAAAGTCCCAATCTTTAAGAAATTTGCGAAAATGTAAGTTTCTTTAACTGTATCCCGTAAATAATAAACAGCACAATGCAAACATTACATTGTATCATCAAATTTTAAAAACCTTAATCTTTTTACAATAATTAAGCACCCAACCTTATATTTATTTTAACTTATTCATTTATGTAACCTAAATTGTAAATGTTATATCGTTAAATTATATTTCTCTGGCAATTATACATTTTATATTAATATTTCATATCATAATCAAATCATGCAAAAACTAGTTTTTAATTCTTTTGATCTATAAGACTAACTTTAAACTTATACAAATTACTGTTAATATAACCAAAGAATAGCATTTGAAAAAACCCCATCAGATTTCATAATAAATCAATTAATCTATATGTGATTTAACTAAATCAGAGTACATTGCAGACATAAATTTACTCCTACACCAAACAATAAATAAATGAAATACGAGCGGCATTAAACAAGCGATCAACCCTGTAGCTTGGCTTATGCTAACGGCTTACAGTCTGGGAGCAAACAGAGCAGTTACTATACCAAAATTGTAAAAAAAATATTAAAACATTTTGCATTACAGATGAAGAACCTTTTTTTTGTCTACTAATATGCTCTATCCAGAAGTCTTGAAAAGGCAGTTTGAGCTTCACTTGGTTTAAATTCATTGTGAAAACTTCTCTAAGGAATCTTTCGCCATCCAATTATTAATCGATTAGTCAAAATTAAAATCTACAGATTAATCGATCAGCAAAATAGTCGATAGTTGCAGCCCTAATTAATTGATTGAATTTTTTTTCACAATTTGAGTCATTTAAATTTTAAGTACTGTAGGCATATGGTTTTTCTTTTTTCGGGGAGATCTTTCAGTTGTGCATAAAATTTTGGGGTAGGGCAGAGCTTTTAGCTTCATTGCGCATCCTGCATTGTGTAGAATAAAGGGGTAAGACTGTTAGCCTTTAATGACCACCTCCTGATTGTGAATTGAATGGTTGGACAAAAATGAAACTTGTTTGAAATTCACTCGACCATTGTGAGGCGATTGTGAGCATTTCCTGCTGTTAATGCAAAGCTACTAGCAACTAAAGTCTGATTAGTGCTTAGAAACCAGGTCATCTGCGTGTGTGTCGCAGTGATATAGATATGCTCCACCCTTCTGCAGACACTCTGGGGGACGTCTTCAAAATTGTAGGTGACCACAGACAGTGCTGCAGAAAGGAGGCCTCTGATTGGTCAGATCTACATCCGCTCTACACTATGCGTATTTCCTGTTTGGTACCTTACCGTCTTGTTTTGTTTGTATGACCGCCATTGTGGAAAACGGCTCATAAAGATGGACCAGCAAGAAGAGCGAAATGAGCAAGAATGCTGGGACCCTTTTTCCACCTGGATCTCCACTCTTTTTCGCCCTCATGTCCCTCCGTTGTCGCACAAACATTCCCCTTGCATTTTACCACTTCCTCCCTGCCTTGGCCGTATCTAGACCCACAGCTAGATTGTGATTATCCTTCTAGCATTGTGGCCTGGAATAACAGCGCAGACCACGCTTCAAAATTGGGCATAAATCAAAAATATCTGCGACAAGCTCACTGTGACACACTGCTGCGGGAGGATAACCAGCCCTTGAGAATTTATTTCCCTCAACCTTGTGCACTGTGCATGTGCAAACAAGGGAATTGTTCACTGACTTCCCATTATTCATTTGAAACTTAGTCAAAATACATTTATTAGTATATAAAACTTCATTTTGGATAGGCATTATTCATTTTAAATATCCGAAAATCCACTTTAACAAGTTGTAGAATTAGTAGTTGATATCTGTAATGGCATTTCTACCAGAGCATTCAGCTGCTCTGCCCCCCACCTGTGGAACTACCACCCCTACTTAGAAATGCAGACTCACTTCTCCATTTCAAATCAAAGCTCAAAACTAATCTTTTTAAGATTGCCTATTCTCTTAAATATCAACTTCCCTGTCCACGGCTTTGTATTTGTAAATGATTTTATTCTGTGTTTTGACTTTGTTTTGTAGAAAGGCACTTTCTAAATAAAATGTATTATTATTATTATTATTATTATTACTAGTAGAAATATTTTTTAGGCAAGGATTGGATTTCTTGATATCTAGAATGTTATATTCATTTTTGATATCTAAAATTATCTTAATGACTAGTAGTAACTGGATAATGAAGATCTGAAATTAGAGTTCATCCTCGTCAGAATTCAGGTTGAGATGTCCAGAAATGTTAATTTGGATAAAAAGAACGTAATTTTAGATATCTGGAAGTAAATGCCCAATACACATAAATTGGATACTTGACATTATTTGTGATAGCAAGAATTACATCTGAAGATATCTGAAATGTTCATTTTACATGTTCAAATGTTGATTTTAGTTGGAACAAATGCATTTGAGATATCTGGAATACGTATTTAGTCAAACTAATAAATGTCAAAACAGCCTCTTAAAATGTGTAAAGATTTCTAAATATCTGAAACATTATTCTTGTATTTTTTAAATCCTGAAATTTAAATTTTACAGTCAAAAATGTAATTTAGAAATCAATAATTAAAGTTCTGACTAGTAGGAATGTGGATTTGACCAGTTCGATGATTCCAAATCATTTTACAAAGCGGTTCACCTGCTCCCTGTTATGGGATCAAGTTACTGGGACATCCCAGTCCCAACACCTGTGCTTGGGTTTGAATCCTGGTAGTGTCAGAAAAGGCAGCCAGCATAAAACTTATGCCTGGGGCAAGTTGTACAGATCTGCTGTCACAATATCCAAATAAGGGTGATGTATTCACATGATGGTGTTTGTTTCTACTGGAACACATTGTAGTTATTCGCTACTATTTCAGTCCTAAAAAAGTGAACGCGAGTGATTTTGCAGATGCAGACAAATTTATAACCATGAGCCAGACCAGCACAAAGATGAAGAGACAAGGAATAAAGGCTTGGCCAATAGGGGAAGTGAAGATGCTCCAAGGGGAGAGTTTTGCTCCAGCTGTCAAAGGTACACATTTTGAATTAATTTGACTGTATGATCTGGTTGAACTGTAAAGTGCCTTGAGATGACTTGTGTTGTGAATTAGCACTATTTTAATAAACTGAATTGAAATTGAATTGAATTATATTGCTTATTTAAAAAGGTAAGCTATACATATTTAACCAATAATAGATTCCATTTTCCCTGTCAGATACTAATTCAGATCCAAGCACTGCAGTGTTGTTGGAGAATGTCTCAGAAAACCTGTCAGAAGATCTTCTGCAGATGCTAGTGGAGAGGACCTCAGGATTGGAAGAGAATGACTTCAGTCTGGTGATCTTTAAGGAATCCAAAATGGCAGTGGTGACATTCATTAACCCTACAGGTAATCAAAATAGCCTGTTAAAGATACAAGATCAGTGGTTGAGGTTGGTTACTGAAAGGAAACTGAACTGGTTCCACCTAATACCACAGCTTGTGGATCATGTATTGCATTTTTTAGGTTAAGAAAAATAGGTAAAAATAAATTTTCTTTCAAAACTAGGAAAATAATACTTTTGTATAAGGCTGTTTATTGTCAGCACTCTATTGTGGTATGTGGTTGAATAAGGGCATAGGGTTTGTATATAAAGAAAAGGTGACAACATATTTGGGCAAAGACATGACAGGAGCAAAAATGGCTACTATCAATTTTACAGAAAGAACTCCATTTCACTCGCACCTTCACCATGCCTGTTTTTTCATCTAAGAGGAAGAATCCTTGTTTGCCTATTGAGTGATTTGCCAAAGACCACCTTACGATGGCCAACTAAATTTCAAACATGTTTGATTTTCTCCTGACCTTACGATGATCGGGAGGTGGTCATGAGAGGCTGATCGCCCCTCTTCACCCCCTGTATATTAAACGACACATGATCAGGCTAAAAGTCTGCCTCATCTAAGGTTTTCTCCTACAACTGGAGAGTCGGCACGAAAAGGGCAAAAATCGTACAGTGTGTACCTTGCTTAGGACGTCTGAGGCCTGGTTTACAATACAGCGCTGACTAGACGCAGTAGTTGTCCCACAGAGAGTTCCAGACCCTGAAGCCTTAAGGATTGAATCGACAGGAGAACGGAGCCAAACAGACAAAGAAAGGCAGGATAATCCAGAGGGCAAATTAAAGGGGCAGATCCAGGTTCAGTCCACAAAAGGAATCTAACAGGTGTCCAAAGATAGGTCAGGCAAACAGACCAGAAAAGGGACAGGCAGACTCAGAGGTCCAAAAGCAAAACAGGTCAGGATCAGGCAATCAGAACACTATCAGTAATACTAGACTAATTCTCACACCAAATGCTCAAGGTCCAGAGACGGTGGGGGCCACAGAGAGTTCAGCAGCAGCAGCGTCTAGCTTCTAGCTAGAGATTGACTGATCAGAGTAGTCTCCTAGCTCTTCCCAGAGAGCTGATTGGAGTCCAGGCTGAGATCTTCAGGTTTGGCTTACTTGGGCAGGCAGGCAATCTTCCAGGTTAAGCTCCTNCTAGCTTCAAGCTAGGGATTGACAGATTAGAGTTGTTTCCCAGCTCTTCCCTGAGAGCTGATTGGAGTCCAGGCTGAGATCTTCAGGTTTGGCTTACTTGGGCAGGCAGGCAATCTTCCAGGTTAAGCTCCTCCAGAGCTTCAGACTTCAGTCGGCTTTTCTATGAGCAAAGAAGACAAAAACAGGTTAGATGACTAGTCTCTCTCAAGAGTCCACTAGTGATCATAAGATAATCAGAGGCTCAGGCTCGCTAACCAAACTTGGTCAACACTGCGGCGTCGAAGGAAGGTCTGGCTGCTGCTTAAGTAGTGTGGTCTTCTGATGAGCTGAAGACTCCCAGGTGTGCTGAGAGCCCCAGCTCAGGACAGGTGGCAGATCTCCAGATCCCAACACTCAGGACATGTGAGACTTTTCCTAAATAGATAGAGCAGCTAAGTAAAGACAATTTGCCATTAATTAAACAGCTGGTGTAACTGAATAATTTTACAAGAGACTGTGGGTTTTTGAGAATCAATAAATAGTTCCTAATTTAAATTTAAAGTATCGAATTCAAACATGAAATTATTATCAACAGTGAAACTTATCTTCCTGAGTTGAAAGCTTTTTAACCTGATCTATTTTGAATTCTGTAATTTTCTTATTCAAGCAAAACTTGTAATATCTTTTATATAGTTTTTGTAGCAAAGTTTCTTTTGTTTTTTGGGTTGGATGTTCATGTTTATTTCCTAAATGAATACAGCAATTTAATGCTAATTACTCTCTTTTGAATTTAAGCTCTTTGTCTCTTTGTGTTTTAATCAATTGCTCCTCTAAATAATTTTAGTGTTCGGTATTGAATACTTTCAAATTTTTGTAGATTTATGTCTGCTCTCAACTGTTGCCTGTCTCGTAATGTTGCTCTTGTTGAGCAGTCGCATTAGATCAATTGCGATCCATGGTTTTCTATTTGGGAAACATTTCACTGTTCTGGTAGGGATGGTGTTATCTACACAGAGTTTTAAGTAGTCAGTCACACACTCAACCATTGCATTGATGTCGTCTTCATGTGGCTTACACATTGCATTCCAGTCTGCAGCCTCAAAACAACCTTGAAGTGTTTGTTCATCCTCCTGAGACCATCTTCGTACAGTTCTTTTTACTGAATTTTGGCTCTTATAAAGTGACTAATACTCTGAGCAGAGAAAAACAAAATTTTGATCTGATTTTCCAAGAGGTGGTCTTACTACACAGATGTATGAGTCCTTGACATTTGAATAATGTCAGGACAATCTAGAGGGTGAAGCCAAAGCCAGGGTCGAGCCAGAAGATCAGAGATGCAAAGAGGTACCGAAGGGAAATCCAGGTCGGTGTCAGGAAGCAGTTCCAGGTTCTGTAAACAGGCAGAATCCAGCAGGAGTCTGAAGACAGGTCAGGCAATCAGATCAGAACAGGGGCAGGCAGGCTCAGAGGTCCAAAGGCAGAAACTAGTGAGGATCAGGCAATCAGAAACAATAATACCCGCAAGAAAACTCTTACCAAGGGCTTGAATAATCTGGCACAGATGACTGAAAGAAGGGAGGTTAAATGGAGAATATAGAAGGGGAAACATAAGAGTGGTAATGAGAAACTGGGCGGGGCTAAATGACATGGGATATCAAGACAGTCATCAGTGCCAAGACATGACACATAAAACAAGTCCAACATTTTGGTTTCTATGGTGCAGCAGCTGACAAACTGTAGGAACACTGGCAGTGTAGCACTAATTTAAACAGGATCAATTTATTGCTTCAAATGCATTTGATTGTAGTGTTTGAAACCTAGCAACCACATAACTAATTACATCACATGCAGTGTCGGCATGGCAGAAGGTGGAGTAAGCGGTTAGAAACAGAACATTGTTTAACTCTATAGGCAGATTATAGGGCAGCAGTTCAACAACTGGCTTTCATTGACAAATCTTCAGAGTAACATTTTCTGGAATACCCCATATGTTGTTCACAAGCAATGCCAACCCTCCTAAAAGTTTTCCAGTCTTTTATAAATCTCTGTCTGTTCGTTTGGTTTAGAAAGCCTGGCAGAGAGACCCTTGATTTCGAGATGTGATCCTGCAGCTATGTTTCATTAAAACACATTAGGCTGCATTTCCGATATTTTGGCTGGGTTCTTGCTAGTGCTTGAAGTTTTTCTAAATTACTTATAAAATAGAAATCTGCCCATGATTATTAATGAAAGAGCTAGCATATATGTCCCATTCCTCTCTTGTCTCCTTGCTCCTGCTCTGCATCCCTGGTGCTTCTTTTCAACTCAGCTGGAAGTAGTTGATGTAGTATTTAAGGTTTTCAGATTTTAATTAGCTGCTCCTGGGTCGGAAAAATCAACTTGCTTTGGTTGATGTGATTATATATCATAACAAGTATCTAAAAACGAAAAAAATATAAGTAAAATCTTTCTAATTTCACAGCATTCAAGACCAGAAGCAAAAACATAAGAAAAGAAGAAATTCTGATCCACAAATGGAAGAGTGAAGTTCTCGTAAAAAAGAATATCATATTCAAGCTAGCAGAGCTAACCAATTTGAAGCCACCTATAACAGCACAGCTCCAGAATGTAATTCAATTCAAACATGCCCCGTACTCTGCAAAACTACAAACATTCCAACAGTTTGTCAGCTGGTGTACCAGAGAAAAGCAAAACTTTGGAATTGTTTTATGCGAATGTCAAGGACTCACACATTTTTGAAGTAAGACCTCCTCTTGGGAAAGATGATCACAGTCTTGTTTCTATGCCCAGAATTTATTAAATGTGAACAACTTTTTCCTCTCCACTGTCGATTCAAGCATGTTCAGTGAGAGGGATTGTTGTAGAGTCAAAAACAACATGCATTTGCATTTGCTTGTTGCTACGAGCTCATTAATAACAATGTTGGCCTGCAAGTCAATGACTTGATGCAATCAGCTTGCTTGTTTGTTTTTTTTTTTTTTGGGGGGGGGGGTTACCAGTATGACTGTATGATATGATTTATTTGTCTCTATAAAGTACCTTGATATGACATGTTGTGAATAAAAAAACAGTATAAATAAAACTATATTAAGCTGAATTGAATTAATTGCATTATGGTATACCATTCAATCTTAGTATGAGGTTGAAGTATCACAAAATGACCAGAAGACGGTTTGTTATTATTATTATTATTGTTGTCATTGTTGTTGTTTTTGTTATTCATTATCATTATTATTATCTCAGTCATACAATAGTGAACTAAATTGTTTTTGCAGATGCAGAAAAGTTCATCTCTGTGAGTCAGACAAACTCAAAGATGAGGAATCAAGGACTGACAGCTCGGAGACTAGGGGCAGCAAAGAGCATCAAAATAGAATGTGTGCCTCCAACTGTGGTCAAAGGTATAGCACAGTATTTTAGGCACATAGCTTTGGAGTGGCTTTGCGTATAATCTTTTTTATCAGTAAAAAAAAAAAAAAAAACTTACCTAAATGATGTAAATTTAGTTCTGTTGTGATAGATATTATGGAAAAGAGCTTATGTTTTCGGAATCAAGTGTTAAATGAAAAGCTAATATCTAAACTGACAGTAACTTTAGCCTATTTTCAGAAACTTAGAGCAACGGTGTTAGCAAGGCAGAGCAAGGCTTTTATATAGAATTGTGAATATTTGTTTATTTATATTAACTTTTTCACCTGATTTGGTTACAGACACGATTGAGCTATATTTTGAGAAGAACTGGGAGCTGCCAGAGCACATACTCATGATCCCAAAGGAGCAGGCGGCCATCGTTACATTCAAGGACCCTGAAGGTTTTTCTCATCTTATAATAATATTGAAGCTCAATGCCTAAAAATGCTGTCTGCGAATAAAACATAACAATAACACTGACAAACAATTTTTTTTTTTTGGATAAAGCAGTCGGTACTACACTATAACCATCTGCTTAGACGGGCCTATTTGCTCATCAGTTTTATCACCCATACCACTAAGGGAGGGATATGTCTCTGATAGTGTACACAAAGAAGGAAACATCTTTGACCATGAACAGAATTGATTCCAGACATGTTTAACAAAATCATTGATATAAGCTCAATTTACAAAGGAAGTCTTTTACTTTCTGTCTTAGGCCTGCTTTCTTCTTGACCAAAGCCATGGGAACAGCAAAATAGGGCAGAACTACTAAATGTATTCAAATTTATCAAAGTCTCTAGCTGCAGTTTCCTGCCTTTCTACTCCTGACAACAGAATTATGATAAAAGGTGATGCCAGACCCTCTCTGGTCATCCTAAGCCATCTAAATCTTGGTTTATGCTTCACGCGTCCGCAAAGTCCACATTGGCAAATTACTATGCAAATGGCTCCATAACGAAAATGTGCTTCAGCTCTCGCTCGCGAGGGTTTTCAAATGTAAACATTTAAATTATCCCAGGACTAGCTCACAAATATCACCACTATCAACAGATTGTGGAAAAACACCTAGAAAGAATTAGTGTTGCTCTCCAAAAGCATGAGGAGACCTTGATAATAGTATAGGCTGTGTTTTCTACTTCCTCGTGTAGTGTGGTGTTGTCAGCAATCATGTTCTGCCATTATATAAATATTCCGTAAAAATTAAAAAAATATCCACTGGACTTGGTTTCCAAGATTTGAAGATGTTCGCCACCTCTCCAGGAAGCTTTCTCAATTCAAATGTCTGGATCCGCAGTGAGTTTGAGTCTTATAAAACTCAGTGCGGATCCAGACATTTGAATTGAGAAAGCTTCCTGGAGAGGTGGCGAAACGTCTTCAAATCTGGGAAACCAAGTCCAGTGGATATTTTTTTAATTTTTACGGAATGACTATGACCTGGATGACTGAGAACCTTCATCAGCATATATAAATATTAAACCAGTGGTTCCCAAAGGGGGGGCGCAATGCCATTGCAGGGGGGGCGCGGGAAGCGGTATGGATAAATGAAGAAAAAAAAAAAAAA